>NW_027141697.1:15000-20000 GCF_036365525.1 Heterodontus francisci
TGAATGCCCGGCCCCGGCTACCCTCCGGCTCCGGGGCCATAACTTCGGGGAGGGAGGTCCGATCCCCGCGCGGTCGACGGCAGGCGGTAGGGCTCGGAGGGGCGCGGCCTGGTCCGCGAGTGCCCCGGCGCCGCCCCTCTGCCCGTCCGAGGGACAGTAGGAAATGGCCATACCGCTTTCCGGCCGATTGCCGCCGGACGTCCGGCCGCATTCGCTCGGTCTGCGCGGCCGGCGGTAGCCGGGGGCGAGGGGCATCGGGCGGTGGCGGAACCAGGCCGGCCCGACCGCTGGGGGCCGCCCGGGCGACGTTTGAATCTGTCGGGTCGGACCGCCGAATCCCGCGGGATTTCGGGATCGAATCTGCGGGTGGAATCGGCACCTCGTCCCGCTGTCCGGTTCCCCCCCGTCGACTGCAACGGGTTTCCGAGGCCCGTCGGTCAGGCGCGGTTCGCTCCGCAATCCGCCGGCCGATCGGCACCGGGCGGGGCTCTACGGAAAGAGGGGACCCTCCGGCGTCGAGTGCCGGCGCACCGACCCCGCAGGCTGACCGGGAAGGTGAAGACTCACCCCGCTGAATGCCCGGCCCCGGGCACCCTCCGGCGCCGGGGCCATAACTTCGGGGAGGGAGGTCCGAGCTCCGCGCGGTCGACGGCAGGTGAAAGGGGCCGGTGCGCCGCGGAAGGCGACAGCAGTCCCGTCAGGCTGCACCTCTGCTCGGGCGAACGGCGTCAGGAAAAGGGGAGAGCACTTCCCCACCGATAGCTCCGGAACGCCCGGACCCATTGGCCCGCGGCACCGGTGGCTGCTAGAGGGCCTCCGGCGCCGTCAGCCGGGGTACGTCCCAGGCCGGCCGGACGGCGGGCAGCCGGAGGCAACGGCCTGGAACGGAGCCAGACTTGAGTCGTTCCGTGCCGTGGGCAAAAAGGCAGGGCTGCGGGTCAGCGCAGTTTGGCAAACCTAGCCGCAAGTGCGGGAAGGGCGGAGGAGCACACGGACGCCGCCTTCCCAAACTGAGCCCAAAGTGCCCAGGCATGCCCCCTTGATCTCGCCTAATCAGTGAGCCCAAAATAATTTCAGAGTGTGGAAACCTTATCCAAAAAGGTCGAAAAGAACGGCCAGAGATCAAGTCCGAAAGGGGAAATCAGTAACAAGCAAGCAGAGTAATCATTAACCAAAAAGCGCAAAATTATGTTAAAAGTGTGAAATCATTAACCAAAAACTCGAAAATAATGTCCAGAGACCAAGTCCGAAAGGGCAAATGGTTAACCAGTAAGCAGAGTAATCATTAACCAAAAATCGCAAAAGTAAGTAAAAAGTATGAAATCATTAACCAAAAATCGCAAAAGTAAGTAAAAAGTGTGAAATCATTAACCAAAAACTCGAAAATAATGTGCAGAGACTAAGTCCGAAAGGGCAAATGGTTAACCAGTAAGCAGAGTCATCATTAACCAAAAATCGCAAAAGTAAGTAAAAAGTGTGAAATCATTAACCAAAAATCGCAAAAGTAAGTAAAAAGTGTGAAATCATTAACCAAAAACTCGAAAATAATCTCCAGAGACTAAGTCCGAAAGGGCAAATGGTTAACCAGTAAGCAGAGTAATCATTAACCAAAAATCGCAAAAGTAAGTAAAAAGTGTGAAATCATTAACCAAAAATCGCAAAAGTAAGTAAAAAGTGTGAAATCATTAACCAAAAACTCGAAAATAATGTCCAGAGACTAAGTCCAAAAGGGCAAATGGTTAACCAGTAAGCAGAGTAATCATTAACCAAAAAGCGCAAAAATATGTTAAAAGTGTGAAATCATTAACCAAAAACTCGAAAATAATGTGCAGAGACTAAGTCCGAAAGGGCAAATGGTTAACCAGTAAGCAGAGTAATCATTAACCAAAAATCGCAAAAGTAAGTAAAAAGTGTGAAATCATTAACCAAAAACTCGAAAATAATCTCCAGAGACTAAGTCCGAAAGGGCAAATGGTTAACCAGTAAGCAGAGTAATCATTAACCAAAAATCGCAAAAGTAAGTAAAAAGTGTGAAATCATTAACCAAAAACTCGAAAATAATGTCCAGAGACCAAGTCCGAAAGGGCAAATGGTTAACCAGTAAGCAGAGTAATCATTAACCAAAAATCGCAAAAGTAAGTAAAAAGTGTGAAATCATTAACCAAAAATCGCAAAAGTAAGTAAAAAGTGTGAAATCATTAACCAAAAACTCGAAAATAATCTCCAGAGACTAAGTCCGAAAGGGCAAATGGTTAACCAGTAAGCAGAGTAATCATTAACCAAAAATCGCAAAAGTAAGTAAAAAGTGTGAAATCATTAACCAAAAATCGCAAAAGTAAGTAAAAAGTGTGAAATCATTAACCAAAAAGTCGAAAATAATCTCCAGAGACTAAGTCCAAAAGGGCAAATGGTTAACCAGTAAGCAGAGTAATCATTAACCAAAAATCGCAAAAGTAAGTAAAAAGTGTGAAATCATTAACCAAAAACTCGAAAATAATCTCCAGAGACTAAGTCCGAAAGGGCAAATGGTTAACCAGTAAGCAGAGTAATCATTAACCAAAAGGCGCAAAAGTAAGTAAAAAGTATGAAATCAGTAACCAAAAAGCGCAAAAATATGTTAAAAGTGTGAAATCATTAACCAAAAAGTCGAAAATAATCTCCAGAGACTAAGTCCGAAAGGGCAAATGGTTAACCAGTAAGCAGAGTAATCATTAACCAAAAATCGCAAAAATATGTTAAAAGTGTGAAATCATTAACCAAAAACTCGAAAATAATGTGCAGAGACTAAGTCCGAAAGGGCAAATGGTTAACCAGTAAGCAGAGTAATCATTAACCAAAAAGGGCAAAAGTAAGTAAAAAGTATGAAATCATTAACCAAAAAGCACAAAATTAAGTTAAAAGTGTGAAATCATTAACCAAAAAGTCGAAAATAATGTCCAGAGACCAAGTCCGAAAGGGCAAATGGTTAACCAGTAAGCAGAGTAATCATTAACCAAAAATCGCAAAAGTAAGTAAAAAGTATGAAATCATTAACCAAAAAGGGCAAAAGTAAGTAAAAAGTATGAAATCATTAACCAAAAATCGCAAAAGTAAGTAAAAAGTATGAAATCATTAACCAAAAATCGCAAAAGTAAGTAAAAAGTATGAAATCATTAACCAAAAAGCACAAAATTAAGTTAAAAGTGTGAAATCATTAACCAAAATGTCGAAAACAATGTCCAGAGACTAAGTCCGAAAGGGCAAATGGTTAACCAGTAAGCAGAGTAATCATTAACCAAAAATCGCAAAAGTAAGTAAAAAGTGTGAAATCATTAACCAAAAACCCGAAAATAATGTCCAGAGACTAAGTCCGAAAGGGCAAATGGTTAACCAGTAAGCAGAGTAATCATTAACCAAAAATCGCAAAAGTAAGTAAAAAGTGTGAAATCATTAACCAAAAACTCGAAAATAATGTCCAGAGACTAAGTCCGAAAGGGCAAATGGTTAACCAGTAAGCAGAGTAATCATTAACCAAAAGGCGCAAAAGTAAGTAAAAAGTATGAAATCAGTAACCAAAAAGCGCAAAAATATGTTAAAAGTGTGAAATCATTAACCAAAAACTCGAAAATAATGTGCAGAGACTAAGTCCGAAAGGGCAAATAATTAACCAGTAAGCAGAGTAATCATTAACCAAAAAGCGCAAAAATATGTTAAAAGTGTGAAATCATTAACCAAAAACTCGAAAATAATGTCCAGAGACTAAGTTCGAAAGGGCAAATGGTTAACCAGTAAGCAGAGTAATCATTAACCAAAAATCGCAAAAGTAAGTAAAAAGTGTGAAATCATTAACCAAAAAGCACAAAATTAAGTTAAAAGTGTGAAATCATTAACCAAAAAGTCGAAAATAATCTCCAGAGACTAAGTCCGAAAGGGCAAATGGTTAACCAGTAAGCAGAGTAATCATTAACCAAAAAGCGCAAAAATATGTTAAAAGTGTGAAATCATTAACCAAAAACTCGAAAATAATGTGCAGAGACTAAGTCCGAAAGGGCAAATAATTAACCAGTAAGCAGAGTAATCATTAACCAAAAAGCGCAAAAATATGTAAAAAGTGTGAAATCAGTAACCAAAAAGCGCAAAAGTAAGTAAAAAGTGTGAAATCATTAACCAAAAACTCGAAAATAATCTCCAGAGACTAAGTCCGAAAGGGCAAATGGTTAACCAGTAAGCAGAGTAATCATTAACCAAAAAGCGCAAAAATATGTTAAAAGTGTGAAATCATTAACCAAAAACTCGAAAATAATGTGCAGAGACTAAGTCCGAAAGGGCAAATAATTAACCAGTAAGCAGAGTAATCATTAACCAAAAAGCGCAAAAATATGTAAAAAGTGTGAAATCAGTAACCAAAAAGCGCAAAAGTAAGTAAAAAGTGTGAAATCATTAACCAAAAACTCGAAAATAATCTCCAGAGACTAAGTCCGAAAGGGCAAATGGTTAACCAGTAAGCAGAGTAATCATTAACCAAAAAGCGCAAAAATATGTTAAAAGTGTGAAATCATTAACCAAAAACTCGAAAATAATGTCCAGAGACTAAGTCCGAAAGGGCAAATGGTTAACCAGTAAGCAGAGTAATCATTAACCAAAAATCGCAAAAGTAAGTAAAAAGTGTGAAATCATTAACCAAAAAGCACAAAATTAAGTTAAAAGTGTGAAATCATTAACCAAAAAGTCGAAAATAATCTCCAGAGACTAAGTCCGAAAGGGCAAATGGTTAACCAGTAAGCAGAGTAATCATTAACCAAAAAGCGCAAAAATATGTTAAAAGTGTGAAATCATTAACCAAAAATCGCAAAAGTAAGTAAAAAGTGTGAAATCATTAACCAAAAAGTCGAAAATAATGTCCAGAGACTAAGTCCGAAAGGGCAAATGGTTAACCAGTAAGCAGAGTAATCATTAACCAAAAAGCGCAAAAATATGTTAAAAGTGTGAAATCATTAACCAAAAACTCGAAAATAATGTCC
>NW_027141697.1:32500-37500 GCF_036365525.1 Heterodontus francisci
GCGTGCGGGGGTGACTTTGCGAAGGCTAGCAGTGGGCAGAACCGGTTTATGATTTGCCCCCGTCGTCAGATTGACAAAGAGTCTGGTTAATCAGTTGTCCAAATGTTGTAAATTGGTTAATGAGTTGTCACTTCAACTTTTGGCCGCGGTTGGCTGCAATGAGTCTTGCCGGGCTTAATAGTCGGCGTGGGGGGGGGGGGGGGGTGTGACTTTGCGAAGGCTAGCACTGGGCAGAACCGGTTTATGATTTGCTCCCGTCGTCAGATTGACAAAGAGTCTGGTTAATCAGTTGTCCAAATGTTGTAAATTGGTTAATGAGTTGTCACTTCAACTTTTGGCCGCGGTTGGCTACAATGAGTCTTGCCGGGCTTAATAGTCGGCGTGCGGGGGTGACCTTGCGAAGGCTAGCAGTGGGCAGAACCGGTTTATGATTTGCTCCCGTCGTCAGATTGACAAAGAGTCTGGTTAATCAGTTGTCCAAATGTTGTAAATTGGTTAATGAGTTGTCACTTCAACTTTTGGCCGCGGTTGGCTACAATGAGTCTTGCCGGGCTTAATAGTCGGCGTGCGGGGGTGACTTTGCGAAGGCTAGCAGTGGGCAGAACCGGTTTATGATTTGCCCCCGTCGTCAGATTGACAAAGAGTCTGGTTATTCAGTTGGCCTAATTTTGGAAATTGGTTAATGAGTTGTCACTTCAACTTTTGGCCGCGGTTGGCTGCAATGAGTCTTGCCGGGCTTAATAGTCGGCGTGGGGGTGAATTTGCGAAGGTGGCCGTGTTTGTATGCATGTTTGCCGGCGTGTTTAGGAAGGTTGGGTGGGTGGGTGGTTGTGTGGGCGCCGTGGTCTGAGGGCACATCCTGTGGGATGTGGGAGGCGGGGGAAGGAGAGCGCCCTTGGTGCGTGTGTCTAGGCGATGCATTGCGGAAGGATGGGCGGGTGGGGCCGGGCGTGTGGGTTCCCGACTTATCGGTGAACCATTTGCTACTGCGGGGCCAAAGCAAAAGGGAAAGCATAAGGGCGCAGGCTGCCCTCTGCGGGACAGGTCCGGCCCTGACGCCGGTTTACGATTTCTCCGGTAAAGCACCTGTCGGGTGGCGACCGGAGGGTCTTTGCAGGGCCTGGATCTCCGAGCCCGTGGGACAGGCGGGAAAGGGTGGCGGCAGCCGGTTGAAGTCCCGACCCTGGGCAGCCTCCCGGTCCTACCTCCATAACTTCGGCGAGGAGGGTCCGATCCCCGCGCGGTCGACGGCAGGCGGTAGGGCTCGGAGGGGCGCGGCCTGGTCCGCGAGTGCCCCGGCGCCGCCCCTCTGCCCGTCCGAGGGACAGTAGGAAATGGCCATACCGCTTTCCGGCCGATTGCCGCCGGACGTCCGGCCGCATTCGCTCGGTCTGCGCGGCCGGCGGTAGCCGGGGGCGAGGGGCATCGGGCGGTGGCGGAACCAGGCCGGCCCGACCGCTGGGGGCCGCCCGGGCGACGTTTGAATCTGTCGGGTCGGACCGCCGAATCCCGCGGGATTTCGGGATCGAATCTGCGGGTGGAATCGGCACCTCGTCCCGCTGTCCGGTTCCCCCCGGTCGACTGCAACGGGTTTCCGAGGCCCGTCGGTCAGGCGCGGTTCGCTCCGCAATCCGCCGGCCGATCGGCACCGGGCGGGGCTCTACGGAAAGAGGGGACCCTCCCGCGTCGAGTGCCGGCGCACCGACCCCGCAGGCTGACCGGGAAGGTGAAGACTCACCCCGCTGAATGCCCGGCCCCGGGTACCCTCCGGCTCCGGGGCCATAACTTCGGGGAGGGAGGTCCGATCCCCGCGCGGTCGACGGCAGGCGGTAGGGCTCGGAGGGGCGCGGCCTGGTCCGCGAGTGCCCCGGCGCCGCCCCTCTGCCCGTCCGAGGGACAGTAGGAAATGGCCATACCGCTTTCCGGCCGATTGCCGCCGGACGTCCGGCCGCATTCGCTCGGTCTGCGCGGCCGGCGGTAGCCGGGGGCGAGGGGCATCGGGCGGTGGCGGAACCAGGCCGGCCCGACCGCTGGGGGCCGCCCGGGCGACGTTTGAATCTGTCGGGTCGGACCGCCGAATCCCGCGGGATTTCGGGATCGAATCTGCGGGTGGAATCGGCACCTCGTCCCGCTGTCCGGTTCCCCCCCGTCGACTGCAACGGGTTTCCGAGGCCCGTCGGTCAGGCGCGGTTCGCTCCGCAATCCGCCGGCCGATCGGCACCGGGCGGGGCTCTACGGAAAGAGGGGACCCTCCGGCGTCGAGTGCCGGCGCACCGACCCCGCAGGCTGACCGGGAAGGTGAAGACTCACCCCGCTGAATGCCCGGCCCCGGGCACCCTCCGGCGCCGGGGCCATAACTTCGGGGAGGGAGGTCCGAGCTCCGCGCGGTCGACGGCAGGTGAAAGGGGCCGGTGCGCCGCGGAAGGCGACAGCAGTCCCGTCAGGCTGCACCTCTGCTCGGGCGAACGGCGTCAGGAAAAGGGGAGAGCACTTCCCCACCGATAGCTCCGGAACGCCCGGACCCATTGGCCCGCGGCACCGGTGGCTGCTAGAGGGCCTCCGGCGCCGTCAGCCGGGGTACGTCCCAGGCCGGCCGGACGGCGGGCAGCCGGAGGCAACGGCCTGGAACGGAGCCAGACTTGAGTCGTTCCGTGCCGTGGGCAAAAAGGCAGGGCTGCGGGTCAGCGCAGTTTGGCAAACCTAGCCGCAAGTGCGGGAAGGGCGGAGGAGCACACGGACGCCGCCTTCCCAAACTGAGCCCAAAGTGCCCAGGCATGCCCCCTTGATCTCGCCTAATCAGTGAGCCCAAAATAATTTCAGAGTGTGGAAACCTTATCCAAAAAGGTCGAAAAGAACGGCCAGAGATCAAGTCCGAAAGGGGAAATCAGTAACAAGCAAGCAGAGTAATCATTAACCAAAAAGCGCAAAATTATGTTAAAAGTGTGAAATCATTAACCAAAAACTCGAAAATAATGTCCAGAGACCAAGTCCGAAAGGGCAAATGGTTAACCAGTAAGCAGAGTAATCATTAACCAAAAATCGCAAAAGTAAGTAAAAAGTATGAAATCATTAACCAAAAATCGCAAAAGTAAGTAAAAAGTGTGAAATCATTAACCAAAAACTCGAAAATAATGTGCAGAGACTAAGTCCGAAAGGGCAAATGGTTAACCAGTAAGCAGAGTCATCATTAACCAAAAATCGCAAAAGTAAGTAAAAAGTGTGAAATCATTAACCAAAAATCGCAAAAGTAAGTAAAAAGTGTGAAATCATTAACCAAAAACTCGAAAATAATCTCCAGAGACTAAGTCCGAAAGGGCAAATGGTTAACCAGTAAGCAGAGTAATCATTAACCAAAAATCGCAAAAGTAAGTAAAAAGTGTGAAATCATTAACCAAAAATCGCAAAAGTAAGTAAAAAGTGTGAAATCATTAACCAAAAACTCGAAAATAATGTCCAGAGACTAAGTCCAAAAGGGCAAATGGTTAACCAGTAAGCAGAGTAATCATTAACCAAAAAGCGCAAAAATATGTTAAAAGTGTGAAATCATTAACCAAAAACTCGAAAATAATGTGCAGAGACTAAGTCCGAAAGGGCAAATGGTTAACCAGTAAGCAGAGTAATCATTAACCAAAAATCGCAAAAGTAAGTAAAAAGTGTGAAATCATTAACCAAAAACTCGAAAATAATCTCCAGAGACTAAGTCCGAAAGGGCAAATGGTTAACCAGTAAGCAGAGTAATCATTAACCAAAAATCGCAAAAGTAAGTAAAAAGTGTGAAATCATTAACCAAAAACTCGAAAATAATGTCCAGAGACCAAGTCCGAAAGGGCAAATGGTTAACCAGTAAGCAGAGTAATCATTAACCAAAAATCGCAAAAGTAAGTAAAAAGTGTGAAATCATTAACCAAAAATCGCAAAAGTAAGTAAAAAGTGTGAAATCATTAACCAAAAACTCGAAAATAATCTCCAGAGACTAAGTCCGAAAGGGCAAATGGTTAACCAGTAAGCAGAGTAATCATTAACCAAAAATCGCAAAAGTAAGTAAAAAGTGTGAAATCATTAACCAAAAATCGCAAAAGTAAGTAAAAAGTGTGAAATCATTAACCAAAAAGTCGAAAATAATCTCCAGAGACTAAGTCCAAAAGGGCAAATGGTTAACCAGTAAGCAGAGTAATCATTAACCAAAAATCGCAAAAGTAAGTAAAAAGTGTGAAATCATTAACCAAAAACTCGAAAATAATCTCCAGAGACTAAGTCCGAAAGGGCAAATGGTTAACCAGTAAGCAGAGTAATCATTAACCAAAAAGCGCAAAAATATGTTAAAAGTGTGAAATCATTAACCAAAAACTCGAAAATAATGTCCAGAGACTAAGTCCGAAAGGGCAAATGGTTAACCAGTAAGCAGAGTAATCATTAACCAAAAATCGCAAAAGTAAGTAAAAAGTGTGAAATCATTAACCAAAAAGCACAAAATTAAGTTAAAAGTGTGAAATCATTAACCAAAAAGTCGAAAATAATCTCCAGAGACTAAGTCCGAAAGGGCAAATGGTTAACCAGTAAGCAGAGTAATCATTAACCAAAAAGCGCAAAAATATGTTAAAAGTGTGAAATCATTAACCAAAAATCGCAAAAGTAAGTAAAAAGTGTGAAATCATTAACCAAAAAGTCGAAAATAATGTCCAGAGACTAAGTCCGAAAGGGCAAATGGTTAACCAGTAAGCAGAGTAATCATTAACCAAAAAGCGCAAAAATATGTTAAAAGTGTGAAATCATTAACCAAAAACTCGAAAATAATGTCCAGAGACTAAGTCCGAAAGGGCAAATGGTTAACCAGTAAGCAGAGTAATCATTAACCAAAAAGGGCAAAAGTAAGTAAAAAGTATGAAATCATTAACCAAAAAGTCGAAAATAATGCCCAGAGACTAAGTCCGAAAGGGCAAATGGTTAACCAGAAAATCCGTCGAATAATGTCCAGAGACTAAGTCCGAAAGGGCAAATGG
>NW_027141697.1:50000-57500 GCF_036365525.1 Heterodontus francisci
GCCGGGCGTGTGGGTTCCCGACTTATCGGTGAACCATTTGCTACTGCGGGGCCAAAGCAAAAGGGAAAGCATAAGGGCGCAGGCTGCCCTCTGCGGGACAGGTCCGGCCCTGACGCCGGTTTACGATTTCTCCGGTAAAGCACCTGTCGGGTGGCGACCGGAGGGTCTTTGCAGGGCCTGGATCTCCGAGCCCGTGGGACAGGCGGGAAAGGGTGGCGGCAGCCGGTTGAAGTCCCGACCCTGGGCAGCCTCCCGGTCTTACCTCCATAACTTCGGCGAGGAGGGTCCGATCCCCGCGCGGTCGACGGCAGGCGGTAGGGCTCGGAGGGGCGCGGCCTGGTCCGCGAGTGCCCCGGCGCCGCCCCTCTGCCCGTCCGAGGGACAGTAGGAAATGGCCATACCGCTTTCCGGCCGATTGCCGCCGGACGTCCGGCCGCATTCGCTCGGTCTGCGCGGCCGGCGGTAGCCGGGGGCGAGGGGCATCGGGCGGTGGCGGAACCAGGCCGGCCCGACCGCTGGGGGCCGCCCGGGCGACGTTTGAATCTGTCGGGTCGGACCGCCGAATCCCGCGGGATTTCGGGATCGAATCTGCGGGTGGAATCGGCACCTCGTCCCGCTGTCCGGTTCCCCCCGGTCGACTGCAACGGGTTTCCGAGGCCCGTCGGTCAGGCGCGGTTCGCTCCGCAATCCGCCGGCCGATCGGCACCGGGCGGGGCTCTACGGAAAGAGGGGACCCTCCCGCGTCGAGTGCCGGCGCACCGACCCCGCAGGCTGACCGGGAAGGTGAAGACTCACCCCGCTGAATGCCCGGCCCCGGCTACCCTCCGGCTCCGGGGCCATAACTTCGGGGAGGGAGGTCCGATCCCCGCGCGGTCGACGGCAGGCGGTAGGGCTCGGAGGGGCGCGGCCTGGTCCGCGAGTGCCCCGGCGCCGCCCCTCTGCCCGTCCGAGGGACAGTAGGAAATGGCCATACCGCTTTCCGGCCGATTGCCGCCGGACGTCCGGCCGCATTCGCTCGGTCTGCGCGGCCGGCGGTAGCCGGGGGCGAGGGGCATCGGGCGGTGGCGGAACCAGGCCGGCCCGACCGCTGGGGGCCGCCCGGGCGACGTTTGAATCTGTCGGGTCGGACCGCCGAATCCCGCGGGATTTCGGGATCGAATCTGCGGGTGGAATCGGCACCTCGTCCCGCTGTCCGGTTCCCCCCCGTCGACTGCAACGGGTTTCCGAGGCCCGTCGGTCAGGCGCGGTTCGCTCCGCAATCCGCCGGCCGATCGGCACCGGGCGGGGCTCTACGGAAAGAGGGGACCCTCCGGCGTCGAGTGCCGGCGCACCGACCCCGCAGGCTGACCGGGAAGGTTAAGACTCACCCCGCTGAATGCCCGGCCCCGGGCACCCTCCGGCGCCGGGGCCATAACTTCGGGGAGGGAGGTCCGAGCTCCGCGCGGTCGACGGCAGGTGAAAGGGGCCGGTGCGCCGCGGAAGGCGACAGCAGTCCCGTCAGGCTGCACCTCTGCTCGGGCGAACGGCGTCAGGAAAAGGGGAGAGCACTTCCCCACCGATAGCTCCGGAACGCCCGGACCCATTGGCCCGCGGCACCGGTGGCTGCTAGAGGGCCTCCGGCGCCGTCAGCCGGGGTACGTCCCAGGCCGGCCGGACGGCGGGCAGCCGGAGGCAACGGCCTGGAACGGAGCCAGACTTGAGTCGTTCCGTGTGCCGTGGGCAAAAAGGCAGGGCTGCGGGTCAGCGCAGTTTGGCAAACCTAGCCGCAAGTGCGGGAAGGGCGGAGGAGCACACGGACGCCGCCTTCCCAAACTGAGCCCAAAGTGCCCAGGCATGCCCCCTTGATCTCGCCTAATCAGTGAGCCCAAAATAATTTCAGAGTGTGGAAACCTGATCCAAAAAGGTCGAAAAGAACGGCCAGAGATCAAGTCCGAAAGGGGAAATCAGTAACAAGCAAGCAGAGTAATCATTAACCAAAAAGCGCAAAATTATGTTAAAAGTGTGAAATCATTAACCAAAAAGTCGAAAATAATGTCCAGAGACCAAGTCCGAAAGTACAAATAATTAACCAGTAAGCAGAGTCATCATTAACCAAAAATCGCAAAAGTAAGTAAAAAGTGTGAAATCATTAACCAAAAATCGCAAAAGTAAGTAAAAAGTGTGAAATCATTAACCAAAAACTCGAAAATAATGTCCAGAGACTAAGTCCGAAAGGGCAAATGGTTAACCAGTAAGCAGAGTAATCATTAACCAAAAATCGCAAAAGTAAGTAAGAAGTGTGAAATCATTAACCAAAAATCGCAAAAGTAAGTAAAAAGTGTGAAATCATTAACCAAAAACTCGAAAATAATGTCCAGAGACCAAGTCCGAAAGGGCAAATGGTTAACCAGTAAGCAGAGTAATCATTAACCAAAAAGGGCAAAAGTAAGTAAAAAGTATGAAATCATTAACCAAAAAGCACAAAATTAAGTTAAAAGTGTGAAATCATTAACCAAAAAGTCGAAAATAATCTCCAGAGACTAAGTGCGAAAGGGCAAATGGTTAACCAGTAAGCAGAGTCATCATTAACCAAAAATCGCAAAAGTAAGTAAAAAGTGTGAAATCATTAACCAAAAACCCGAAAATAATGTCCAGAGACTAAGTCCAAAAGGGCAAATGGTTAACCAGTAAGCAGAGTAATCATTAACCAAAAATCGCAAAAGTAAGTAAAAAGTGTGAAATCATTAACCAAAAACTCGAAAATAATCTCCAGAGACTAAGTCCGAAAGGGCAAATGGTTAACCAGTAAGCAGAGTAATCATTAACCAAAAGGCGCAAAAGTAAGTAAAAAGTATGAAATCATTAACCAAAAAGCGCAAAAATATGTTAAAAGTGTGAAATCATTAACCAAAAAGTCGAAAATAATGTGCAGAGACTAAGTCCGAAAGGGCAAATGGTTAACCAGTAAGCAGAGTAATCATTAACCAAAAAGCGCAAAAATATGTTAAAAGTGTGAAATCATTAACCAAAAACTCGAAAATAATGTGCAGAGACTAAGTCCGAAAGGGCAAATGGTTAACCAGTAAGCAGAGTAATCATTAACCAAAAATCGCAAAAGTAAGTAAAAAGTGTGAAATCATTAACCAAAAACTCGAAAATAATCTCCAGAGACTAAGTCCGAAAGGGCAAATGGTTAACCAGTAAGCAGAGTAATCATTAACCAAAAGGCGCAAAAGTAAGTAAAAAGTATGAAATCATTAACCAAAAAGCGCAAAAATATGTTAAAAGTGTGAAATCATTAACCAAAAAGTCGAAAATAATGTGCAGAGACTAAGTCCGAAAGGGCAAATGGTTAACCAGTAAGCAGAGTAATCATTAACCAAAAAGCGCAAAAATATGTTAAAAGTGTGAAATCATTAACCAAAAACTCGAAAATAATGTGCAGAGACTAAGTCCGAAAGGGCAAATGGTTAACCAGTAAGCAGAGTAATCATTAACCAAAAAGCTTAAAAATATGTTAAAGTGTGAAATCATTAACCAAAAACTCGAAAATAATCTCCAGAGACTAAGTCCGAAAGGGCAAATGGTTAACCAGTAAGCAGAGTAATCATTAACCAAAAAGGGCAAAAGTAAGTAAAAAGTATGAAATCATTAACCAAAAAGCACAAAATTAAGTTAAAAGTGTGAAATCATTAACCAAAAACTCGAAAATAATGTGCAGAGACTAAGTCCGAAAGGGCAAATGGTTAACCAGTAAGCAGAGTAATCATTAACCAAAAAGCGCAAAATTATGTTAAAAGTGTGAAATCATTAACCAAAAACTCGAAAATAATGTCCAGAGACCAAGTCCGAAAGTACAAATAATTAACCAGTAAGCAGAGTCATCATTAACCAAAAATCGCAAAAGTAAGTAAAAAGTGTGAAATCATTAACCAAAAATCGCAAAAGTAAGTAAAAAGTGTGAAATCATTAACCAAAAACTCGAAAATAATCTCCAAAGACTAAGTCCGAAAGGGCAAATGGTTAACCAGTAAGCAGAGTAATCATTAACCAAAAATCGCAAAAGTAAGTAAAAAGTGTGAAATCATTAACCAAAAATCGCAAAAGTAAGTAAAAAGTGTGAAATCATTAACCAAAAACTCGAAAATAATGTCCAGAGACCAAGTCCGAAAGGGCAAATGGTTAACCAGTAAGCAGAGTAATCATTAACCAAAAAGGGCAAAAGTAAGTAAAAAGTATGAAATCATTAACCAAAAAGCACAAAATTAAGTTAAAAGTGTGAAATCATTAACCAAAAAGTCGAAAATAATCTCCAGAGACTAAGTGCGAAAGGGCAAATGGTTAACCAGTAAGCAGAGTAATCATTAACCAAAAATCGCAAAAGTAAGTAAAAAGTATGAAATCATTAACCAAAAAGCACAAAATTAAGTTAAAAGTGTGAAATCATTAACCAAAATGTCGAAAACAATGTCCAGAGACTAAGTCCGAAAGGGCAAATGGTTAACCAGTAAGCAGAGTAATCATTAACCAAAAAGGGCAAAAGTAAGTAAAAAGTATGAAATCATTAACCAAAAAGCACAAAATTAAGTTAAAAGTGTGAAATCATTAACCAAAATGTCGAAAACAATGTCCAGAGACTAAGTCCGAAAGGGCAAATGGTTAACCAGTAAGCAGAGTAATCATTAACCAAAAATCGCAAAAGTAAGTAAAAAGTGTGAAATCATTAACCAAAAACCCGAAAATAATGTCCAGAGACTAAGTCCGAAAGGGCAAATGGTTAACCAGTAAGCAGAGTAATCATTAACCAAAAATCGCAAAAGTAAGTAAAAAGTATGAAATCATTAACCAAAAAGCACAAAATTAAGTTAAAAGTGTGAAATCATTAACCAAAATGTCGAAAACAATGTCCAGAGACTAAGTCCGAAAGGGCAAATGGTTAACCAGTAAGCAGAGTAATCATTAACCAAAAAGGGCAAAAGTAAGTAAAAAGTATGAAATCATTAACCAAAAAGCACAAAATTAAGTTAAAAGTGTGAAATCATTAACCAAAATGTCGAAAACAATGTCCAGAGACTAAGTCCGAAAGGGCAAATGGTTAACCAGTAAGCAGAGTAATCATTAACCAAAAATCGCAAAAGTAAGTAAAAAGTGTGAAATCATTAACCAAAAACCCGAAAATAATGTCCAGAGACTAAGTCCGAAAGGGCAAATGGTTAACCAGTAAGCAGAGTAATCATTAACCAAAAATCGCAAAAGTAAGTAAAAAGTATGAAATCATTAACCAAAAAGCACAAAATTAAGTTAAAAGTGTGAAATCATTAACCAAAATGTCGAAAACAATGTCCAGAGACTAAGTCCGAAAGGGCAAATGGTTAACCAGTAAGCAGAGTAATCATTAACCAAAAAGGGCAAAAGTAAGTAAAAAGTATGAAATCATTAACCAAAAAGCACAAAATTAAGTTAAAAGTGTGAAATCATTAACCAAAATGTCGAAAACAATGTCCAGAGACTAAGTCCGAAAGGGCAAATGGTTAACCAGTAAGCAGAGTAATCATTAACCAAAAATCGCAAAAGTAAGTAAAAAGTGTGAAATCATTAACCAAAAAGCGCAAAAATATGTTAAAAGTGTGAAATCATTAACCAAAAACTCGAAAATAATGTGCAGAGACTAAGTCCAAAAGGGCAAATGGTTAACCAGTAAGCAGAGTAATCATTAACCAAAATGCGCAAAAGTAAGTAAAAAGTGTGAAATCATTAACCAAAAATCGCAAAAGTAAGTAAAAAGTGTGAAATCATTAACCAAAAACTCGAAAATAATCTCCAGAGACTAAGTCCGAAAGGGCAAATGGTTAACCAGTAAGCAGAGTAATCATTAACCAAAAATCGCAAAAGTAAGTAAAAAGTGTGAAATCATTAACCAAAAACTCGAAAATAATGTCCAGAGACTAAGTCCAAAAGGGCAAATGGTTAACCAGTAAGCAGAGTAATCATTAACCAAAAAGCGCAAAAGTAAGTAAAAAGTATGAAATCATTAACCAAAAACTCGAAAATAATGTGCAGAGACTAAGTCCGAAAGGGCAAATGGTTAACCAGTAAGCAGAGTAATCATTAACCAAAAAGCGCAAAAATATGTTAAAAGTGTGAAATCATTAACCAAAAACTCGAAAATAATGTCCAGAGACTAAGTCCGAAAGGGCAAATGGTTAACCAGTAAGCAGAGTAATCATTAACCAAAATGCGCAAAAGTAAGTAAAAAGTGTGAAATCATTAACCAAAAATCGCAAAAGTAAGTAAAAAGTGTGAAATCATTAACCAAAAACTCGAAAATAATCTCCAGAGACTAAGTCCGAAAGGGCAAATAATTAACCAGTAAGCAGAGTAATCATTAACCAAAAAGCGCAAAAATATGTTAAAAGTGTGAAATCATTAACCAAAAACTCGAAAATAATGTCCAGAGACTAAGTCCGAAAGGGCAAATAATTAACCAGTAAGCAGAGTAATCATTAACCAAAAAGCGCAAAAGTAAGTAAAAAGTGTGAAATCATTAACCAAAAAGTCGAAAATAATGCCCAGAGACTAAGTCCGAAAGGGCAAATGGTTAACCAGAAAATCCGTCGAATAATGTCCAGAGACTAAGTCCGAAAGGGCAAATGGTTAACCAGTGGAAGGGCGATCAAGCGGAAAAATTTGCCCCGGTTACCCGGGATGGAGTTCCAGAGGTCCGGCCAGAGTTGTCAAATTCGTCCCGCTGATCGGACGCTTGTCATTCGGGTGGCTGGGGGTTGGCGGGGTATCTGCACAGTAGTAGGAGGTGGCAAGTCGGGACTTGGACGTTTATTCCAAGAGTCCACCCGAGCCTCCAGGTCTGCAGAGACCGACCCTAGCTGCCGCCCAACCGACTTTTAAGCCTTTTTCGGATGGGGATTTTTTCCCATTTTCGTCCATTTTTCGGGTTTTCTGTCGGGCTTAATAGGCGGCAGCCTGACCCCCGGCCGAGGCGGGGGGCGCACTCTCCCTTGCGTAAGGGTCCGGATTTGCCCCGGAAAGTGCCCCCGACGGCCTCCCGACCCGGGTGCCTGCAGGGCGGGGGAAAGGGTAGTCCCAGCCGCAGGAAATCATTAACCAAAAGACTTAGCCGTCGGGGCAGAGGCTAAGACCCGGGCTGGTGAAATCATTAACCAAAAGGAATGCACCCTTTTCCGAAAGTGCAGGCCGAAATAAGGCGAGCCTTGGGCCGGGAAGGCCAAAACCCCCAACTCATGGAAGTGTATGGGGTCGGACTCGGCGACTTTCCCGGGCCCCGAGTTGACCTTTCCCCACGGGGGCGGTCAAGTTGCTCCCGCCAAGAGGGCACGTTGCATTTGCTGCCGCTCTAGTCCCCGGGCTAGTTAATCAGTTGCCGTCGGAAGTCCCGATGCCGAAATGAAAAATGGCCGTTGCGGCGATTTGGCGCCTCATTTTCGGAAGGACTACCGGCAGGCAACCCGCCGAATTGACACTTGCGATTCGGGTGGCTGGGGG
>NW_027141697.1:70000-80000 GCF_036365525.1 Heterodontus francisci
CGCGCGGTCGACGGCAGGCGGTAGGGCTCGGAGGGGCGCGGCCTGGTCCGCGAGTGCCCCGGCGCCGCCCCTCTGCCCGTCCGAGGGACAGTAGGAAATGGCCATACCGCTTTCCGGCCGATTGCCGCCGGACGTCCGGCCGCATTCGCTCGGTCTGCGCGGCCGGCGGTAGCCGGGGGCGAGGGGCATCGGGCGGTGGCGGAACCAGGCCGGCCCGACCGCTGGGGGCCGCCCGGGCGACGTTTGAATCTGTCGGGTCGGACCGCCGAATCCCGCGGGATTTCGGGATCGAATCTGCGGGTGGAATCGGCACCTCGTCCCGCTGTCCGGTTCCCCCCCGTCGACTGCAACGGGTTTCCGAGGCCCGTCGGTCAGGCGCGGTTCGCTCCGCAATCCGCCGGCCGATCGGCACCGGGCGGGGCTCTACGGAAAGAGGGGACCCTCCGGCGTCGAGTGCCGGCGCACCGACCCCGCAGGCTGACCGGGAAGGTTAAGACTCACCCCGCTGAATGCCCGGCCCCGGGCACCCTCCGGCGCCGGGGCCATAACTTCGGGGAGGGAGGTCCGAGCTCCGCGCGGTCGACGGCAGGTGAAAGGGGCCGGTGCGCCGCGGAAGGCGACAGCAGTCCCGTCAGGCTGCACCTCTGCTCGGGCGAACGGCGTCAGGAAAAGGGGAGAGCACTTCCCCACCGATAGCTCCGGAACGCCCGGACCCATTGGCCCGCGGCACCGGTGGCTGCTAGAGGGCCTCCGGCGCCGTCAGCCGGGGTACGTCCCAGGCCGGCCGGACGGCGGGCAGCCGGAGGCAACGGCCTGGAACGGAGCCAGACTTGAGTCGTTCCGTGTGCCGTGGGCAAAAAGGCAGGGCTGCGGGTCAGCGCAGTTTGGCAAACCTAGCCGCAAGTGCGGGAAGGGCGGAGGAGCACACGGACGCCGCCTTCCCAAACTGAGCCCAAAGTGCCCAGGCATGCCCCCTTGATCTCGCCTAATCAGTGAGCCCAAAATAATTTCAGAGTGTGGAAACCTGATCCAAAAAGGTCGAAAAGAACGGCCAGAGATCAAGTCCGAAAGGGGAAATCAGTAACAAGCAAGCAGAGTAATCATTAACCAAAAAGCGCAAAATTATGTTAAAAGTGTGAAATCATTAACCAAAAAGTCGAAAATAATGTCCAGAGACCAAGTCCGAAAGTACAAATAATTAACCAGTAAGCAGAGTCATCATTAACCAAAAATCGCAAAAGTAAGTAAAAAGTGTGAAATCATTAACCAAAAATCGCAAAAGTAAGTAAAAAGTGTGAAATCATTAACCAAAAACTCGAAAATAATGTCCAGAGACTAAGTCCGAAAGGGCAAATGGTTAACCAGTAAGCAGAGTAATCATTAACCAAAAATCGCAAAAGTAAGTAAGAAGTGTGAAATCATTAACCAAAAATCGCAAAAGTAAGTAAAAAGTGTGAAATCATTAACCAAAAACTCGAAAATAATGTCCAGAGACCAAGTCCGAAAGGGCAAGTGGTTAACCAGTAAGCAGAGTAATCATTAACCAAAAAGGGCAAAAGTAAGTAAAAAGTATGAAATCATTAACCAAAAAGCACAAAATTAAGTTAAAAGTGTGAAATCATTAACCAAAAAGTCGAAAATAATCTCCAGAGACTAAGTGCGAAAGGGCAAATGGTTAACCAGTAAGCAGAGTCATCATTAACCAAAAATCGCAAAAGTAAGTAAAAAGTGTGAAATCATTAACCAAAAACCCGAAAATAATGTCCAGAGACTAAGTCCAAAAGGGCAAATGGTTAACCAGTAAGCAGAGTAATCATTAACCAAAAATCGCAAAAGTAAGTAAAAAGTGTGAAATCATTAACCAAAAACTCGAAAATAATCTCCAGAGACTAAGTCCGAAAGGGCAAATGGTTAACCAGTAAGCAGAGTAATCATTAACCAAAAGGCGCAAAAGTAAGTAAAAAGTATGAAATCATTAACCAAAAAGCGCAAAAATATGTTAAAAGTGTGAAATCATTAACCAAAAAGTCGAAAATAATGTGCAGAGACTAAGTCCGAAAGGGCAAATGGTTAACCAGTAAGCAGAGTAATCATTAACCAAAAAGCGCAAAAATATGTTAAAAGTGTGAAATCATTAACCAAAAACTCGAAAATAATGTGCAGAGACTAAGTCCGAAAGGGCAAATGGTTAACCAGTAAGCAGAGTAATCATTAACCAAAAATCGCAAAAGTAAGTAAAAAGTGTGAAATCATTAACCAAAAACTCGAAAATAATCTCCAGAGACTAAGTCCGAAAGGGCAAATGGTTAACCAGTAAGCAGAGTAATCATTAACCAAAAGGCGCAAAAGTAAGTAAAAAGTATGAAATCATTAACCAAAAAGCGCAAAAATATGTTAAAAGTGTGAAATCATTAACCAAAAAGTCGAAAATAATGTGCAGAGACTAAGTCCGAAAGGGCAAATGGTTAACCAGTAAGCAGAGTAATCATTAACCAAAAAGCGCAAAAATATGTTAAAAGTGTGAAATCATTAACCAAAAACTCGAAAATAATGTGCAGAGACTAAGTCCGAAAGGGCAAATGGTTAACCAGTAAGCAGAGTAATCATTAACCAAAAAGCTTAAAAATATGTTAAAGTGTGAAATCATTAACCAAAAACTCGAAAATAATCTCCAGAGACTAAGTCCGAAAGGGCAAATGGTTAACCAGTAAGCAGAGTAATCATTAACCAAAAAGGGCAAAAGTAAGTAAAAAGTATGAAATCATTAACCAAAAAGCACAAAATTAAGTTAAAAGTGTGAAATCATTAACCAAAAACTCGAAAATAATGTGCAGAGACTAAGTCCGAAAGGGCAAATGGTTAACCAGTAAGCAGAGTAATCATTAACCAAAAAGCGCAAAATTATGTTAAAAGTGTGAAATCATTAACCAAAAACTCGAAAATAATGTCCAGAGACCAAGTCCGAAAGTACAAATAATTAACCAGTAAGCAGAGTCATCATTAACCAAAAATCGCAAAAGTAAGTAAAAAGTGTGAAATCATTAACCAAAAATCGCAAAAGTAAGTAAAAAGTGTGAAATCATTAACCAAAAACTCGAAAATAATCTCCAGAGACTAAGTCCGAAAGGGCAAATGGTTAACCAGTAAGCAGAGTAATCATTAACCAAAAATCGCAAAAGTAAGTAAAAAGTGTGAAATCATTAACCAAAAATCGCAAAAGTAAGTAAAAAGTGTGAAATCATTAACCAAAAACTCGAAAATAATGTCCAGAGACCAAGTCCGAAAGGGCAAATGGTTAACCAGTAAGCAGAGTAATCATTAACCAAAAAGGGCAAAAGTAAGTAAAAAGTATGAAATCATTAACCAAAAAGCACAAAATTAAGTTAAAAGTGTGAAATCATTAACCAAAAAGTCGAAAATAATCTCCAGAGACTAAGTGCGAAAGGGCAAATGGTTAACCAGTAAGCAGAGTAATCATTAACCAAAAATCGCAAAAGTAAGTAAAAAGTATGAAATCATTAACCAAAAAGCACAAAATTAAGTTAAAAGTGTGAAATCATTAACCAAAATGTCGAAAACAATGTCCAGAGACTAAGTCCGAAAGGGCAAATGGTTAACCAGTAAGCAGAGTAATCATTAACCAAAAAGGGCAAAAGTAAGTAAAAAGTATGAAATCATTAACCAAAAAGCACAAAATTAAGTTAAAAGTGTGAAATCATTAACCAAAATGTCGAAAACAATGTCCAGAGACTAAGTCCGAAAGGGCAAATGGTTAACCAGTAAGCAGAGTAATCATTAACCAAAAATCGCAAAAGTAAGTAAAAAGTGTGAAATCATTAACCAAAAACCCGAAAATAATGTCCAGAGACTAAGTCCGAAAGGGCAAATGGTTAACCAGTAAGCAGAGTAATCATTAACCAAAAATCGCAAAAGTAAGTAAAAAGTGTGAAATCATTAACCAAAAACCCGAAAATAATGTCCAGAGACTAAGTCCGAAAGGGCAAATGGTTAACCAGTAAGCAGAGTAATCATTAACCAAAAATCGCAAAAGTAAGTAAAAAGTATGAAATCATTAACCAAAAAGCACAAAATTAAGTTAAAAGTGTGAAATCATTAACCAAAATGTCGAAAACAATGTCCAGAGACTAAGTCCGAAAGGGCAAATGGTTAACCAGTAAGCAGAGTAATCATTAACCAAAAAGGGCAAAAGTAAGTAAAAAGTATGAAATCATTAACCAAAAAGCACAAAATTAAGTTAAAAGTGTGAAATCATTAACCAAAATGTCGAAAACAATGTCCAGAGACTAAGTCCGAAAGGGCAAATGGTTAACCAGTAAGCAGAGTAATCATTAACCAAAAATCGCAAAAGTAAGTAAAAAGTGTGAAATCATTAACCAAAAAGCGCAAAAATATGTTAAAAGTGTGAAATCATTAACCAAAAACTCGAAAATAATGTGCAGAGACTAAGTCCAAAAGGGCAAATGGTTAACCAGTAAGCAGAGTAATCATTAACCAAAATGCGCAAAAGTAAGTAAAAAGTGTGAAATCATTAACCAAAAATCGCAAAAGTAAGTAAAAAGTGTGAAATCATTAACCAAAAACTCGAAAATAATCTCCAGAGACTAAGTCCGAAAGGGCAAATGGTTAACCAGTAAGCAGAGTAATCATTAACCAAAAATCGCAAAAGTAAGTAAAAAGTGTGAAATCATTAACCAAAAACTCGAAAATAATGTCCAGAGACTAAGTCCAAAAGGGCAAATGGTTAACCAGTAAGCAGAGTAATCATTAACCAAAAAGCGCAAAAGTAAGTAAAAAGTATGAAATCATTAACCAAAAACTCGAAAATAATGTGCAGAGACTAAGTCCGAAAGGGCAAATGGTTAACCAGTAAGCAGAGTAATCATTAACCAAAAAGCGCAAAAATATGTTAAAAGTGTGAAATCATTAACCAAAAACTCGAAAATAATGTCCAGAGACTAAGTCCGAAAGGGCAAATGGTTAACCAGTAAGCAGAGTAATCATTAACCAAAATGCGCAAAAGTAAGTAAAAAGTGTGAAATCATTAACCAAAAACTCGAAAATAATCTCCAGAGACTAAGTCCGAAAGGGCAAATGGTTAACCAGTAAGCAGAGTAATCATTAACCAAAAGGCGCAAAAGTAAGTAAAAAGTATGAAATCATTAACCAAAAAGCGCAAAAATATGTTAAAAGTGTGAAATCATTAACCAAAAAGTCGAAAATAATGTGCAGAGACTAAGTCCGAAAGGGCAAATGGTTAACCAGTAAGCAGAGTAATCATTAACCAAAAAGCGCAAAAATATGTTAAAAGTGTGAAATCATTAACCAAAAACTCGAAAATAATGTGCAGAGACTAAGTCCGAAAGGGCAAATGGTTAACCAGTAAGCAGAGTAATCATTAACCAAAAATCGCAAAAGTAAGTAAAAAGTGTGAAATCATTAACCAAAAACTCGAAAATAATCTCCAGAGACTAAGTCCGAAAGGGCAAATGGTTAACCAGTAAGCAGAGTAATCATTAACCAAAAGGCGCAAAAGTAAGTAAAAAGTATGAAATCATTAACCAAAAAGCGCAAAAATATGTTAAAAGTGTGAAATCATTAACCAAAAAGTCGAAAATAATGTGCAGAGACTAAGTCCGAAAGGGCAAATGGTTAACCAGTAAGCAGAGTAATCATTAACCAAAAAGCGCAAAAATATGTTAAAAGTGTGAAATCATTAACCAAAAACTCGAAAATAATGTGCAGAGACTAAGTCCGAAAGGGCAAATGGTTAACCAGTAAGCAGAGTAATCATTAACCAAAAAGCTTAAAAATATGTTAAAGTGTGAAATCATTAACCAAAAACTCGAAAATAATCTCCAGAGACTAAGTCCGAAAGGGCAAATGGTTAACCAGTAAGCAGAGTAATCATTAACCAAAAAGGGCAAAAGTAAGTAAAAAGTATGAAATCATTAACCAAAAAGCACAAAATTAAGTTAAAAGTGTGAAATCATTAACCAAAAACTCGAAAATAATGTGCAGAGACTAAGTCCGAAAGGGCAAATGGTTAACCAGTAAGCAGAGTAATCATTAACCAAAAAGCGCAAAATTATGTTAAAAGTGTGAAATCATTAACCAAAAACTCGAAAATAATGTCCAGAGACCAAGTCCGAAAGTACAAATAATTAACCAGTAAGCAGAGTCATCATTAACCAAAAATCGCAAAAGTAAGTAAAAAGTGTGAAATCATTAACCAAAAATCGCAAAAGTAAGTAAAAAGTGTGAAATCATTAACCAAAAACTCGAAAATAATCTCCAGAGACTAAGTCCGAAAGGGCAAATGGTTAACCAGTAAGCAGAGTAATCATTAACCAAAAATCGCAAAAGTAAGTAAAAAGTGTGAAATCATTAACCAAAAATCGCAAAAGTAAGTAAAAAGTGTGAAATCATTAACCAAAAACTCGAAAATAATGTCCAGAGACCAAGTCCGAAAGGGCAAATGGTTAACCAGTAAGCAGAGTAATCATTAACCAAAAAGGGCAAAAGTAAGTAAAAAGTATGAAATCATTAACCAAAAAGCACAAAATTAAGTTAAAAGTGTGAAATCATTAACCAAAAAGTCGAAAATAATCTCCAGAGACTAAGTGCGAAAGGGCAAATGGTTAACCAGTAAGCAGAGTCATCATTAACCAAAAATCGCAAAAGTAAGTAAAAAGTGTGAAATCATTAACCAAAAACCCGAAAATAATGTCCAGAGACTAAGTCCAAAAGGGCAAATGGTTAACCAGTAAGCAGAGTAATCATTAACCAAAAATCGCAAAAGTAAGTAAAAAGTGTGAAATCATTAACCAAAAACTCGAAAATAATCTCCAGAGACTAAGTCCGAAAGGGCAAATGGTTAACCAGTAAGCAGAGTAATCATTAACCAAAAATCGCAAAAGTAAGTAAAAAGTGTGAAATCATTAACCAAAAACCCGAAAATAATGTCCAGAGACTAAGTCCGAAAGGGCAAATGGTTAACCAGTAAGCAGAGTAATCATTAACCAAAAATCGCAAAAGTAAGTAAAAAGTGTGAAATCATTAACCAAAAACTCGAAAATAATGTCCAGAGACTAAGTCCGAAAGGGCAAATGGTTAACCAGTAAGCAGAGTAATCATTAACCAAAAGGCGCAAAAGTAAGTAAAAAGTATGAAATCAGTAACCAAAAAGCGCAAAAATATGTTAAAAGTGTGAAATCATTAACCAAAAACTCGAAAATAATGTGCAGAGACTAAGTCCGAAAGGGCAAATAATTAACCAGTAAGCAGAGTAATCATTAACCAAAAATCGCAAAAATATGTTAAAAGTGTGAAATCATTAACCAAAAACTCGAAAATAATGTCCAGAGACTAAGTCCGAAAGGGCAAATGGTTAACCAGTAAGCAGAGTAATCATTAACCAAAAATCGCAAAAGTAAGTAAAAAGTGTGAAATCATTAACCAAAAACTCGAAAATAATCTCCAGAGACTAAGTCCGAAAGGGCAAATGGTTAACCAGTAAGCAGAGTAATCATTAACCAAAAGGCGCAAAAGTAAGTAAAAAGTATGAAATCATTAACCAAAAAGCGCAAAAATATGTTAAAAGTGTGAAATCATTAACCAAAAAGTCGAAAATAATGTGCAGAGACTAAGTCCGAAAGGGCAAATGGTTAACCAGTAAGCAGAGTAATCATTAACCAAAAAGCGCAAAAATATGTTAAAAGTGTGAAATCATTAACCAAAAACTCGAAAATAATGTGCAGAGACTAAGTCCGAAAGGGCAAATGGTTAACCAGTAAGCAGAGTAATCATTAACCAAAAATCGCAAAAGTAAGTAAAAAGTGTGAAATCATTAACCAAAAACTCGAAAATAATCTCCAGAGACTAAGTCCGAAAGGGCAAATGGTTAACCAGTAAGCAGAGTAATCATTAACCAAAAAGGGCAAAAGTAAGTAAAAAGTATGAAATCATTAACCAAAAAGCACAAAATTAAGTTAAAAGTGTGAAATCATTAACCAAAATGTCGAAAACAATGTCCAGAGACTAAGTCCGAAAGGGCAAATGGTTAACCAGTAAGCAGAGTAATCATTAACCAAAAATCGCAAAAGTAAGTAAAAAGTGTGAAATCATTAACCAAAAAGCGCAAAAATATGTTAAAAGTGTGAAATCATTAACCAAAAACTCGAAAATAATGTGCAGAGACTAAGTCCAAAAGGGCAAATGGTTAACCAGTAAGCAGAGTAATCATTAACCAAAATGCGCAAAAGTAAGTAAAAAGTGTGAAATCATTAACCAAAAATCGCAAAAGTAAGTAAAAAGTGTGAAATCATTAACCAAAAACTCGAAAATAATCTCCAGAGACTAAGTCCGAAAGGGCAAATGGTTAACCAGTAAGCAGAGTAATCATTAACCAAAAATCGCAAAAGTAAGTAAAAAGTGTGAAATCATTAACCAAAAACTCGAAAATAATGTCCAGAGACTAAGTCCAAAAGGGCAAATGGTTAACCAGTAAGCAGAGTAATCATTAACCAAAAAGCGCAAAAGTAAGTAAAAAGTATGAAATCATTAACCAAAAACTCGAAAATAATGTGCAGAGACTAAGTCCGAAAGGGCAAATGGTTAACCAGTAAGCAGAGTAATCATTAACCAAAAAGCGCAAAAATATGTTAAAAGTGTGAAATCATTAACCAAAAACTCGAAAATAATGTCCAGAGACTAAGTCCGAAAGGGCAAATGGTTAACCAGTAAGCAGAGTAATCATTAACCAAAATGCGCAAAAGTAAGTAAAAAGTGTGAAATCATTAACCAAAAATCGCAAAAGTAAGTAAAAAGTGTGAAATCATTAACCAAAAACTCGAAAATAATCTCCAGAGACTAAGTCCGAAAGGGCAAATAATTAACCAGTAAGCAGAGTAATCATTAACCAAAAAGCGCAAAAATATGTTAAAAGTGTGAAATCATTAACCAAAAACTCGAAAATAATGTCCAGAGACTAAGTCCGAAAGGGCAAATAATTAACCAGTAAGCAGAGTAATCATTAACCAAAAAGCGCAAAAGTAAGTAAAAAGTGTGAAATCATTAACCAAAAAGTCGAAAATAATGCCCAGAGACTAAGTCCGAAAGGGCAAATGGTTAACCAGAAAATCCGTCGAATAATGTCCAGAGACTAAGTCCGAAAGGGCAAATGGTTAACCAGTGGAAGGGCGATCAAGCGGAAAAATTTGCCCCGGTTACCCGGGATGGAGTTCCAGAGGTCCGGCCAGAGTTGTCAAATTCGTCCCGCTGATCGGACGCTTGTCATTCGGGTGGCTGGGGGTTGGCGGGGTATCTGCACAGTAGTAGGAGGTGGCAAGTCGGGACTTGGACGTTTATTCCAAGAGTCCACCCGAGCCTCCAGGTCTGCAGAGACCGACCCTAGCTGCCGCCCAACCGACTTTTAAGCCTTTTTCGGATGGGGATTTTTTCCCATTTTCGTCCATTTTTCGGGTTTTCTGTCGGGCTTAATAGGCGGCAGCCTGACCCCCGGCCGAGGCGGGGGGCGCACTCTCCCTTGCGTAAGGGTCCGGATTTGCCCCGGAAAGTGCCCCCGACGGCCTCCCGACCCGGGTGCCTGCAGGGCGGGGGAAAGGGTAGTCCCAGCCGCAGGAAATCATTAACCAAAAGACTTAGCCGTCGGGGCAGAGGCTAAGACCCGGGCTGGTGAAATCATTAACCAAAAGGAATGCACCCTTTTCCGAAAGTGCAGGCCGAAATAAGGCGAGCCTTGGGCCGGGAAGGCCAAAACCCCCAACTCATGGAAGTGTATGGGGTCGGACTCGGCGACTTTCCCGGGCCCCGAGTTGACCTTTCCCCACGGGGGCGGTCAAGTTGCTCCCGCCAAGAGGGCACGTTGCATTTGCTGCCGCTCTAGTCCCCGGGCTAGTTAATCAGTTGCCGTCGGAAGTCCCGATGCCGAAATGAAAAATGGCCGTTGCGGCGATTTGGC
>NW_027141697.1:92500-105000 GCF_036365525.1 Heterodontus francisci
CCCGCTGAATGCCCGGCCCCGGCTACCCTCCGGCTCCGGGGCCATAACTTCGGGGAGGGAGGTCCGATCCCCGCGCGGTCGACGGCAGGCGGTAGGGCTCGGAGGGGCGCGGCCTGGTCCGCGAGTGCCCCGGCGCCGCCCCTCTGCCCGTCCGAGGGACAGTAGGAAATGGCCATACCGCTTTCCGGCCGATTGCCGCCGGACGTCCGGCCGCATTCGCTCGGTCTGCGCGGCCGGCGGTAGCCGGGGGCGAGGGGCATCGGGCGGTGGCGGAACCAGGCCGGCCCGACCGCTGGGGGCCGCCCGGGCGACGTTTGAATCTGTCGGGTCGGACCGCCGAATCCCGCGGGATTTCGGGATCGAATCTGCGGGTGGAATCGGCACCTCGTCCCGCTGTCCGGTTCCCCCCCGTCGACTGCAACGGGTTTCCGAGGCCCGTCGGTCAGGCGCGGTTCGCTCCGCAATCCGCCGGCCGATCGGCACCGGGCGGGGCTCTACGGAAAGAGGGGACCCTCCGGCGTCGAGTGCCGGCGCACCGACCCCGCAGGCTGACCGGGAAGGTTAAGACTCACCCCGCTGAATGCCCGGCCCCGGGCACCCTCCGGCGCCGGGGCCATAACTTCGGGGAGGGAGGTCCGAGCTCCGCGCGGTCGACGGCAGGTGAAAGGGGCCGGTGCGCCGCGGAAGGCGACAGCAGTCCCGTCAGGCTGCACCTCTGCTCGGGCGAACGGCGTCAGGAAAAGGGGAGAGCACTTCCCCACCGATAGCTCCGGAACGCCCGGACCCATTGGCCCGCGGCACCGGTGGCTGCTAGAGGGCCTCCGGCGCCGTCAGCCGGGGTACGTCCCAGGCCGGCCGGACGGCGGGCAGCCGGAGGCAACGGCCTGGAACGGAGCCAGACTTGAGTCGTTCCGTGTGCCGTGGGCAAAAAGGCAGGGCTGCGGGTCAGCGCAGTTTGGCAAACCTAGCCGCAAGTGCGGGAAGGGCGGAGGAGCACACGGACGCCGCCTTCCCAAACTGAGCCCAAAGTGCCCAGGCATGCCCCCTTGATCTCGCCTAATCAGTGAGCCCAAAATAATTTCAGAGTGTGGAAACCTGATCCAAAAAGGTCGAAAAGAACGGCCAGAGATCAAGTCCGAAAGGGGAAATCAGTAACAAGCAAGCAGAGTAATCATTAACCAAAAAGCGCAAAATTATGTTAAAAGTGTGAAATCATTAACCAAAAAGTCGAAAATAATGTCCAGAGACCAAGTCCGAAAGTACAAATAATTAACCAGTAAGCAGAGTCATCATTAACCAAAAATCGCAAAAGTAAGTAAAAAGTGTGAAATCATTAACCAAAAATCGCAAAAGTAAGTAAAAAGTGTGAAATCATTAACCAAAAACTCGAAAATAATGTCCAGAGACTAAGTCCGAAAGGGCAAATGGTTAACCAGTAAGCAGAGTAATCATTAACCAAAAATCGCAAAAGTAAGTAAGAAGTGTGAAATCATTAACCAAAAATCGCAAAAGTAAGTAAAAAGTGTGAAATCATTAACCAAAAACTCGAAAATAATGTCCAGAGACCAAGTCCGAAAGGGCAAATGGTTAACCAGTAAGCAGAGTAATCATTAACCAAAAAGGGCAAAAGTAAGTAAAAAGTATGAAATCATTAACCAAAAAGCACAAAATTAAGTTAAAAGTGTGAAATCATTAACCAAAAAGTCGAAAATAATCTCCAGAGACTAAGTGCGAAAGGGCAAATGGTTAACCAGTAAGCAGAGTCATCATTAACCAAAAATCGCAAAAGTAAGTAAAAAGTGTGAAATCATTAACCAAAAACCCGAAAATAATGTCCAGAGACTAAGTCCAAAAGGGCAAATGGTTAACCAGTAAGCAGAGTAATCATTAACCAAAAATCGCAAAAGTAAGTAAAAAGTGTGAAATCATTAACCAAAAACTCGAAAATAATCTCCAGAGACTAAGTCCGAAAGGGCAAATGGTTAACCAGTAAGCAGAGTAATCATTAACCAAAAGGCGCAAAAGTAAGTAAAAAGTATGAAATCATTAACCAAAAAGCGCAAAAATATGTTAAAAGTGTGAAATCATTAACCAAAAAGTCGAAAATAATGTGCAGAGACTAAGTCCGAAAGGGCAAATGGTTAACCAGTAAGCAGAGTAATCATTAACCAAAAAGCGCAAAAATATGTTAAAAGTGTGAAATCATTAACCAAAAACTCGAAAATAATGTGCAGAGACTAAGTCCGAAAGGGCAAATGGTTAACCAGTAAGCAGAGTAATCATTAACCAAAAATCGCAAAAGTAAGTAAAAAGTGTGAAATCATTAACCAAAAACTCGAAAATAATCTCCAGAGACTAAGTCCGAAAGGGCAAATGGTTAACCAGTAAGCAGAGTAATCATTAACCAAAAGGCGCAAAAGTAAGTAAAAAGTATGAAATCATTAACCAAAAAGCGCAAAAATATGTTAAAAGTGTGAAATCATTAACCAAAAAGTCGAAAATAATGTGCAGAGACTAAGTCCGAAAGGGCAAATGGTTAACCAGTAAGCAGAGTAATCATTAACCAAAAAGCGCAAAAATATGTTAAAAGTGTGAAATCATTAACCAAAAACTCGAAAATAATGTGCAGAGACTAAGTCCGAAAGGGCAAATGGTTAACCAGTAAGCAGAGTAATCATTAACCAAAAAGCTTAAAAATATGTTAAAGTGTGAAATCATTAACCAAAAACTCGAAAATAATCTCCAGAGACTAAGTCCGAAAGGGCAAATGGTTAACCAGTAAGCAGAGTAATCATTAACCAAAAAGGGCAAAAGTAAGTAAAAAGTATGAAATCATTAACCAAAAAGCACAAAATTAAGTTAAAAGTGTGAAATCATTAACCAAAAACTCGAAAATAATGTGCAGAGACTAAGTCCGAAAGGGCAAATGGTTAACCAGTAAGCAGAGTAATCATTAACCAAAAAGCGCAAAATTATGTTAAAAGTGTGAAATCATTAACCAAAAACTCGAAAATAATGTCCAGAGACCAAGTCCGAAAGTACAAATAATTAACCAGTAAGCAGAGTCATCATTAACCAAAAATCGCAAAAGTAAGTAAAAAGTGTGAAATCATTAACCAAAAATCGCAAAAGTAAGTAAAAAGTGTGAAATCATTAACCAAAAACTCGAAAATAATCTCCAGAGACTAAGTCCGAAAGGGCAAATGGTTAACCAGTAAGCAGAGTAATCATTAACCAAAAATCGCAAAAGTAAGTAAAAAGTGTGAAATCATTAACCAAAAATCGCAAAAGTAAGTAAAAAGTGTGAAATCATTAACCAAAAACTCGAAAATAATGTCCAGAGACCAAGTCCGAAAGGGCAAATGGTTAACCAGTAAGCAGAGTAATCATTAACCAAAAAGGGCAAAAGTAAGTAAAAAGTATGAAATCATTAACCAAAAAGCACAAAATTAAGTTAAAAGTGTGAAATCATTAACCAAAAAGTCGAAAATAATCTCCAGAGACTAAGTGCGAAAGGGCAAATGGTTAACCAGTAAGCAGAGTAATCATTAACCAAAAATCGCAAAAGTAAGTAAAAAGTATGAAATCATTAACCAAAAAGCACAAAATTAAGTTAAAAGTGTGAAATCATTAACCAAAATGTCGAAAACAATGTCCAGAGACTAAGTCCGAAAGGGCAAATGGTTAACCAGTAAGCAGAGTAATCATTAACCAAAAAGGGCAAAAGTAAGTAAAAAGTATGAAATCATTAACCAAAAAGCACAAAATTAAGTTAAAAGTGTGAAATCATTAACCAAAATGTCGAAAACAATGTCCAGAGACTAAGTCCGAAAGGGCAAATGGTTAACCAGTAAGCAGAGTAATCATTAACCAAAAATCGCAAAAGTAAGTAAAAAGTGTGAAATCATTAACCAAAAACCCGAAAATAATGTCCAGAGACTAAGTCCGAAAGGGCAAATGGTTAACCAGTAAGCAGAGTAATCATTAACCAAAAATCGCAAAAGTAAGTAAAAAGTATGAAATCATTAACCAAAAAGCACAAAATTAAGTTAAAAGTGTGAAATCATTAACCAAAATGTCGAAAACAATGTCCAGAGACTAAGTCCGAAAGGGCAAATGGTTAACCAGTAAGCAGAGTAATCATTAACCAAAAAGGGCAAAAGTAAGTAAAAAGTATGAAATCATTAACCAAAAAGCACAAAATTAAGTTAAAAGTGTGAAATCATTAACCAAAATGTCGAAAACAATGTCCAGAGACTAAGTCCGAAAGGGCAAATGGTTAACCAGTAAGCAGAGTAATCATTAACCAAAAATCGCAAAAGTAAGTAAAAAGTGTGAAATCATTAACCAAAAAGCGCAAAAATATGTTAAAAGTGTGAAATCATTAACCAAAAACTCGAAAATAATGTGCAGAGACTAAGTCCAAAAGGGCAAATGGTTAACCAGTAAGCAGAGTAATCATTAACCAAAATGCGCAAAAGTAAGTAAAAAGTGTGAAATCATTAACCAAAAATCGCAAAAGTAAGTAAAAAGTGTGAAATCATTAACCAAAAACTCGAAAATAATCTCCAGAGACTAAGTCCGAAAGGGCAAATGGTTAACCAGTAAGCAGAGTAATCATTAACCAAAAATCGCAAAAGTAAGTAAAAAGTGTGAAATCATTAACCAAAAACTCGAAAATAATGTCCAGAGACTAAGTCCAAAAGGGCAAATGGTTAACCAGTAAGCAGAGTAATCATTAACCAAAAAGCGCAAAAGTAAGTAAAAAGTATGAAATCATTAACCAAAAACTCGAAAATAATGTGCAGAGACTAAGTCCGAAAGGGCAAATGGTTAACCAGTAAGCAGAGTAATCATTAACCAAAAAGCGCAAAAATATGTTAAAAGTGTGAAATCATTAACCAAAAACTCGAAAATAATGTCCAGAGACTAAGTCCGAAAGGGCAAATGGTTAACCAGTAAGCAGAGTAATCATTAACCAAAATGCGCAAAAGTAAGTAAAAAGTGTGAAATCATTAACCAAAAACTCGAAAATAATCTCCAGAGACTAAGTCCGAAAGGGCAAATGGTTAACCAGTAAGCAGAGTAATCATTAACCAAAAGGCGCAAAAGTAAGTAAAAAGTATGAAATCATTAACCAAAAAGCGCAAAAATATGTTAAAAGTGTGAAATCATTAACCAAAAAGTCGAAAATAATGTGCAGAGACTAAGTCCGAAAGGGCAAATGGTTAACCAGTAAGCAGAGTAATCATTAACCAAAAAGCGCAAAAATATGTTAAAAGTGTGAAATCATTAACCAAAAACTCGAAAATAATGTGCAGAGACTAAGTCCGAAAGGGCAAATGGTTAACCAGTAAGCAGAGTAATCATTAACCAAAAATCGCAAAAGTAAGTAAAAAGTGTGAAATCATTAACCAAAAACTCGAAAATAATCTCCAGAGACTAAGTCCGAAAGGGCAAATGGTTAACCAGTAAGCAGAGTAATCATTAACCAAAAGGCGCAAAAGTAAGTAAAAAGTATGAAATCATTAACCAAAAAGCGCAAAAATATGTTAAAAGTGTGAAATCATTAACCAAAAAGTCGAAAATAATGTGCAGAGACTAAGTCCGAAAGGGCAAATGGTTAACCAGTAAGCAGAGTAATCATTAACCAAAAAGCGCAAAAATATGTTAAAAGTGTGAAATCATTAACCAAAAACTCGAAAATAATGTGCAGAGACTAAGTCCGAAAGGGCAAATGGTTAACCAGTAAGCAGAGTAATCATTAACCAAAAAGCTTAAAAATATGTTAAAGTGTGAAATCATTAACCAAAAACTCGAAAATAATCTCCAGAGACTAAGTCCGAAAGGGCAAATGGTTAACCAGTAAGCAGAGTAATCATTAACCAAAAAGGGCAAAAGTAAGTAAAAAGTATGAAATCATTAACCAAAAAGCACAAAATTAAGTTAAAAGTGTGAAATCATTAACCAAAAACTCGAAAATAATGTGCAGAGACTAAGTCCGAAAGGGCAAATGGTTAACCAGTAAGCAGAGTAATCATTAACCAAAAAGCGCAAAATTATGTTAAAAGTGTGAAATCATTAACCAAAAACTCGAAAATAATGTCCAGAGACCAAGTCCGAAAGTACAAATAATTAACCAGTAAGCAGAGTCATCATTAACCAAAAATCGCAAAAGTAAGTAAAAAGTGTGAAATCATTAACCAAAAATCGCAAAAGTAAGTAAAAAGTGTGAAATCATTAACCAAAAACTCGAAAATAATCTCCAGAGACTAAGTCCGAAAGGGCAAATGGTTAACCAGTAAGCAGAGTAATCATTAACCAAAAATCGCAAAAGTAAGTAAAAAGTGTGAAATCATTAACCAAAAATCGCAAAAGTAAGTAAAAAGTGTGAAATCATTAACCAAAAACTCGAAAATAATGTCCAGAGACCAAGTCCGAAAGGGCAAATGGTTAACCAGTAAGCAGAGTAATCATTAACCAAAAAGGGCAAAAGTAAGTAAAAAGTATGAAATCATTAACCAAAAAGCACAAAATTAAGTTAAAAGTGTGAAATCATTAACCAAAAAGTCGAAAATAATCTCCAGAGACTAAGTGCGAAAGGGCAAATGGTTAACCAGTAAGCAGAGTAATCATTAACCAAAAATCGCAAAAGTAAGTAAAAAGTATGAAATCATTAACCAAAAAGCACAAAATTAAGTTAAAAGTGTGAAATCATTAACCAAAATGTCGAAAACAATGTCCAGAGACTAAGTCCGAAAGGGCAAATGGTTAACCAGTAAGCAGAGTAATCATTAACCAAAAAGGGCAAAAGTAAGTAAAAAGTATGAAATCATTAACCAAAAAGCACAAAATTAAGTTAAAAGTGTGAAATCATTAACCAAAATGTCGAAAACAATGTCCAGAGACTAAGTCCGAAAGGGCAAATGGTTAACCAGTAAGCAGAGTAATCATTAACCAAAAATCGCAAAAGTAAGTAAAAAGTGTGAAATCATTAACCAAAAACCCGAAAATAATGTCCAGAGACTAAGTCCGAAAGGGCAAATGGTTAACCAGTAAGCAGAGTAATCATTAACCAAAAATCGCAAAAGTAAGTAAAAAGTATGAAATCATTAACCAAAAAGCACAAAATTAAGTTAAAAGTGTGAAATCATTAACCAAAATGTCGAAAACAATGTCCAGAGACTAAGTCCGAAAGGGCAAATGGTTAACCAGTAAGCAGAGTAATCATTAACCAAAAAGGGCAAAAGTAAGTAAAAAGTATGAAATCATTAACCAAAAAGCACAAAATTAAGTTAAAAGTGTGAAATCATTAACCAAAATGTCGAAAACAATGTCCAGAGACTAAGTCCGAAAGGGCAAATGGTTAACCAGTAAGCAGAGTAATCATTAACCAAAAATCGCAAAAGTAAGTAAAAAGTGTGAAATCATTAACCAAAAACCCGAAAATAATGTCCAGAGACTAAGTCCGAAAGGGCAAATGGTTAACCAGTAAGCAGAGTAATCATTAACCAAAAATCGCAAAAGTAAGTAAAAAGTATGAAATCATTAACCAAAAAGCACAAAATTAAGTTAAAAGTGTGAAATCATTAACCAAAATGTCGAAAACAATGTCCAGAGACTAAGTCCGAAAGGGCAAATGGTTAACCAGTAAGCAGAGTAATCATTAACCAAAAAGGGCAAAAGTAAGTAAAAAGTATGAAATCATTAACCAAAAAGCACAAAATTAAGTTAAAAGTGTGAAATCATTAACCAAAATGTCGAAAACAATGTCCAGAGACTAAGTCCGAAAGGGCAAATGGTTAACCAGTAAGCAGAGTAATCATTAACCAAAAATCGCAAAAGTAAGTAAAAAGTGTGAAATCATTAACCAAAAAGCGCAAAAATATGTTAAAAGTGTGAAATCATTAACCAAAAACTCGAAAATAATGTGCAGAGACTAAGTCCAAAAGGGCAAATGGTTAACCAGTAAGCAGAGTAATCATTAACCAAAATGCGCAAAAGTAAGTAAAAAGTGTGAAATCATTAACCAAAAATCGCAAAAGTAAGTAAAAAGTGTGAAATCATTAACCAAAAACTCGAAAATAATCTCCAGAGACTAAGTCCGAAAGGGCAAATGGTTAACCAGTAAGCAGAGTAATCATTAACCAAAAATCGCAAAAGTAAGTAAAAAGTGTGAAATCATTAACCAAAAACTCGAAAATAATGTCCAGAGACTAAGTCCAAAAGGGCAAATGGTTAACCAGTAAGCAGAGTAATCATTAACCAAAAAGCGCAAAAGTAAGTAAAAAGTATGAAATCATTAACCAAAAACTCGAAAATAATGTGCAGAGACTAAGTCCGAAAGGGCAAATGGTTAACCAGTAAGCAGAGTAATCATTAACCAAAAAGCGCAAAAATATGTTAAAAGTGTGAAATCATTAACCAAAAACTCGAAAATAATGTCCAGAGACTAAGTCCGAAAGGGCAAATGGTTAACCAGTAAGCAGAGTAATCATTAACCAAAATGCGCAAAAGTAAGTAAAAAGTGTGAAATCATTAACCAAAAACTCGAAAATAATCTCCAGAGACTAAGTCCGAAAGGGCAAATGGTTAACCAGTAAGCAGAGTAATCATTAACCAAAAGGCGCAAAAGTAAGTAAAAAGTATGAAATCATTAACCAAAAAGCGCAAAAATATGTTAAAAGTGTGAAATCATTAACCAAAAAGTCGAAAATAATGTGCAGAGACTAAGTCCGAAAGGGCAAATGGTTAACCAGTAAGCAGAGTAATCATTAACCAAAAAGCGCAAAAATATGTTAAAAGTGTGAAATCATTAACCAAAAACTCGAAAATAATGTGCAGAGACTAAGTCCGAAAGGGCAAATGGTTAACCAGTAAGCAGAGTAATCATTAACCAAAAATCGCAAAAGTAAGTAAAAAGTGTGAAATCATTAACCAAAAACTCGAAAATAATCTCCAGAGACTAAGTCCGAAAGGGCAAATGGTTAACCAGTAAGCAGAGTAATCATTAACCAAAAGGCGCAAAAGTAAGTAAAAAGTATGAAATCATTAACCAAAAAGCGCAAAAATATGTTAAAAGTGTGAAATCATTAACCAAAAAGTCGAAAATAATGTGCAGAGACTAAGTCCGAAAGGGCAAATGGTTAACCAGTAAGCAGAGTAATCATTAACCAAAAAGCGCAAAAATATGTTAAAAGTGTGAAATCATTAACCAAAAACTCGAAAATAATGTGCAGAGACTAAGTCCGAAAGGGCAAATGGTTAACCAGTAAGCAGAGTAATCATTAACCAAAAAGCTTAAAAATATGTTAAAGTGTGAAATCATTAACCAAAAACTCGAAAATAATCTCCAGAGACTAAGTCCGAAAGGGCAAATGGTTAACCAGTAAGCAGAGTAATCATTAACCAAAAAGGGCAAAAGTAAGTAAAAAGTATGAAATCATTAACCAAAAAGCACAAAATTAAGTTAAAAGTGTGAAATCATTAACCAAAAACTCGAAAATAATGTGCAGAGACTAAGTCCGAAAGGGCAAATGGTTAACCAGTAAGCAGAGTAATCATTAACCAAAAAGCGCAAAATTATGTTAAAAGTGTGAAATCATTAACCAAAAACTCGAAAATAATGTCCAGAGACCAAGTCCGAAAGTACAAATAATTAACCAGTAAGCAGAGTCATCATTAACCAAAAATCGCAAAAGTAAGTAAAAAGTGTGAAATCATTAACCAAAAATCGCAAAAGTAAGTAAAAAGTGTGAAATCATTAACCAAAAACTCGAAAATAATCTCCAGAGACTAAGTCCGAAAGGGCAAATGGTTAACCAGTAAGCAGAGTAATCATTAACCAAAAATCGCAAAAGTAAGTAAAAAGTGTGAAATCATTAACCAAAAATCGCAAAAGTAAGTAAAAAGTGTGAAATCATTAACCAAAAACTCGAAAATAATGTCCAGAGACCAAGTCCGAAAGGGCAAATGGTTAACCAGTAAGCAGAGTAATCATTAACCAAAAAGGGCAAAAGTAAGTAAAAAGTATGAAATCATTAACCAAAAAGCACAAAATTAAGTTAAAAGTGTGAAATCATTAACCAAAAAGTCGAAAATAATCTCCAGAGACTAAGTGCGAAAGGGCAAATGGTTAACCAGTAAGCAGAGTAATCATTAACCAAAAATCGCAAAAGTAAGTAAAAAGTATGAAATCATTAACCAAAAAGCACAAAATTAAGTTAAAAGTGTGAAATCATTAACCAAAATGTCGAAAACAATGTCCAGAGACTAAGTCCGAAAGGGCAAATGGTTAACCAGTAAGCAGAGTAATCATTAACCAAAAAGGGCAAAAGTAAGTAAAAAGTATGAAATCATTAACCAAAAAGCACAAAATTAAGTTAAAAGTGTGAAATCATTAACCAAAATGTCGAAAACAATGTCCAGAGACTAAGTCCGAAAGGGCAAATGGTTAACCAGTAAGCAGAGTAATCATTAACCAAAAATCGCAAAAGTAAGTAAAAAGTGTGAAATCATTAACCAAAAACCCGAAAATAATGTCCAGAGACTAAGTCCGAAAGGGCAAATGGTTAACCAGTAAGCAGAGTAATCATTAACCAAAAATCGCAAAAGTAAGTAAAAAGTATGAAATCATTAACCAAAAAGCACAAAATTAAGTTAAAAGTGTGAAATCATTAACCAAAATGTCGAAAACAATGTCCAGAGACTAAGTCCGAAAGGGCAAATGGTTAACCAGTAAGCAGAGTAATCATTAACCAAAAAGGGCAAAAGTAAGTAAAAAGTATGAAATCATTAACCAAAAAGCACAAAATTAAGTTAAAAGTGTGAAATCATTAACCAAAATGTCGAAAACAATGTCCAGAGACTAAGTCCGAAAGGGCAAATGGTTAACCAGTAAGCAGAGTAATCATTAACCAAAAATCGCAAAAGTAAGTAAAAAGTGTGAAATCATTAACCAAAAACCCGAAAATAATGTCCAGAGACTAAGTCCGAAAGGGCAAATGGTTAACCAGTAAGCAGAGTAATCATTAACCAAAAATCGCAAAAGTAAGTAAAAAGTATGAAATCATTAACCAAAAAGCACAAAATTAAGTTAAAAGTGTGAAATCATTAACCAAAATGTCGAAAACAATGTCCAGAGACTAAGTCCGAAAGGGCAAATGGTTAACCAGTAAGCAGAGTAATCATTAACCAAAAAGGGCAAAAGTAAGTAAAAAGTATGAAATCATTAACCAAAAAGCACAAAATTAAGTTAAAAGTGTGAAATCATTAACCAAAATGTCGAAAACAATGTCCAGAGACTAAGTCCGAAAGGGCAAATGGTTAACCAGTAAGCAGAGTAATCATTAACCAAAAATCGCAAAAGTAAGTAAAAAGTGTGAAATCATTAACCAAAAAGCGCAAAAATATGTTAAAAGTGTGAAATCATTAACCAAAAACTCGAAAATAATGTGCAGAGACTAAGTCCAAAAGGGCAAATGGTTAACCAGTAAGCAGAGTAATCATTAACCAAAATGCGCAAAAGTAAGTAAAAAGTGTGAAATCATTAACCAAAAATCGCAAAAGTAAGTAAAAAGTGTGAAATCATTAACCAAAAACTCGAAAATAATCTCCAGAGACTAAGTCCGAAAGGGCAAATGGTTAACCAGTAAGCAGAGTAATCATTAACCAAAAATCGCAAAAGTAAGTAAAAAGTGTGAAATCATTAACCAAAAACTCGAAAATAATGTCCAGAGACTAAGTCCAAAAGGGCAAATGGTTAACCAGTAAGCAGAGTAATCATTAACCAAAAAGCGCAAAAGTAAGTAAAAAGTATGAAATCATTAACCAAAAACTCGAAAATAATGTGCAGAGACTAAGTCCGAAAGGGCAAATGGTTAACCAGTAAGCAGAGTAATCATTAACCAAAAAGCGCAAAAATATGTTAAAAGTGTGAAATCATTAACCAAAAACTCGAAAATAATGTCCAGAGACTAAGTCCGAAAGGGCAAATGGTTAACCAGTAAGCAGAGTAATCATTAACCAAAATGCGCAAAAGTAAGTAAAAAGTGTGAAATCATTAACCAAAAATCGCAAAAGTAAGTAAAAAGTGTGAAATCATTAACCAAAAACTCGAAAATAATCTCCAGAGACTAAGTCCGAAAGGGCAAATAATTAACCAGTAAGCAGAGTAATCATTAACCAAAAAGCGCAAAAATATGTTAAAAGTGTGAAATCATTAACCAAAAACTCGAAAATAATGTCCAGAGACTAAGTCCGAAAGGGCAAATAATTAACCAGTAAGCAGAGTAATCATTAACCAAAAAGCGCAAAAGTAAGTAAAAAGTGTGAAATCATTAACCAAAAAGTCGAAAATAATGCCCAGAGACTAAGTCCGAAAGGGCAAATGGTTAACCAGAAAATCCGTCGAATAATGTCCAGAGACTAAGTCCGAAAGGGCAAATGGTTAACCAGTGGAAGGGCGATCAAGCGGAAAAATTTGCCCCGGTTACCCGGGA
>NW_027141698.1:0-161952 GCF_036365525.1 Heterodontus francisci
GGTTCAGCACAGCTCAGGAACAGAGTACAAAAATGCGATAACAGATGAATATTATTTATTTAATGTTTTTCACAGACACTGATGAATGGAAAATTATTCTTCAGTATGCAATCAAGATCTGTGAGTCTGTACATATGATTATTTAATGGGTTCATGTGCAGTCTAAATCTCACAGTGCCACTCAGTGTTTGCTGGTGGGTGAATATTGCCCGTCGCCTCCTTTGCCTCAGCTCATCTGCTGCTGAAATCCTCATCTCTGCCTTTGTTATCTCCAAACTTGTCAAATCCAGCTTTCTCCTGACTGGCCCCCCATTTTCCAACTTTCTGCTTCCGCTATGTCCTACCTCGCAGCAGGTCATGTTCACCCATCTCCCCGCCTTCACTAACAGACATTCACGCCTGGTCCAACAACATCTCAATTTTAAAATATTCATCCTTGTATTCAAAACCCTCCGAGGCCTCGCCTACCCTCCCCCCCCCCCATGTTTTTAACCTCCTCAAGCCCTACAACTCACCTAACCTCTGTAACATCCTCCAGTTGATACATTAGTCCCTATCTGTGTGACTTCCCCCAGACCCTACATTTCACCCTATCTCTGTAACCTCCTCCAACCCATCCAATGTGCATTTTTTTCTGTAACTTCCTCCAGCCCCTACCACCCTGCCTATCTTTTTAACCTTGGCGTTCAATCATCTCAGCTCCAGGACATCACTGCAGGAGTTCCTCAGGGTAATGTCCTCGGCCCAACCATCTTCAGGTGCTTCATCAATGACCTTCCTTCAATCATAAGGTCAGAAGTGGGGATGTTCGCTGATGATTGCACAATGTTCAACACTTTTTGCGACTCCTTAGATACTGAAACAGTCCACATAGAAATGCAGTAAGACCTGGACAAAATCTAGGCTTGGACTGATAAGTGGCATATAACATCCGTGCCACACAAGTGACAGACAATTACCATCTCCAACAAGAGAGAATCTAACTATCTCCCCTTGACATTCAATGGCATTAACATTGCGTAATCCCCCACTGTCAGCATTCTGGGGGTGACCACTGACTAGAAAGTGAATTGGAGTAGCCACATAAATACCATGGCTACAAAAGCAGGTCAGAGGCTAGGAATCCTTCGACGAGTAACTCACCTCCTGACTCCCCAAAGTCTGTCCACCATCTACAAGATCAAGTCAGGAATGTGATGGTATACTCTCCACTAGCCTAGATGTGTGTAGCACCAACAACATTTAAGAAGCTCAACACCATCCAGGACAAAGTAGCCCACATGATTGGCTCCCCATCCACAAACATTCACTCCCTTCACAACCGATGCACAGTGGCAGCAGTGTGCACCTTATTTGTATTGCAGCTCACGAAGTCTAACATTACTCGTGGCAACTCAACTCTAATGTTAATGGTGGCAACTGTCTAACATTATAGGTGGTCACCATACTCTATCATTATGGGCGATGACATGACTCAGACTTAAATGGTGTCATTCTTGGCACTAACAACTTCTCTGGTGCGTCTACCCTTACATTGCTGACTTACACTAACAGTTTTTGATGGAGACCCTGCTTCTAACATTACTGGTGCTTGTTGCGTTACTAAATTCACTGTTAGCAATTCAGCAGAAATATTAAGAATAGCGTCCCTGCTCGAACACGACTGGAGGTGATGTTAGTCTAACATTATTGTTGGTGATCTTTACACGACCATTATATGTGGTGACAATTAATCTAGCATTAAATGCAATAGTTCTTCCTCAGCATAACTGGTAGTGTCCCGACTCTACTGTTACTAGTGGTCATTTTACGCTAACACTATGGGTGATAATTTTACTGGTGTCTGTGCCGTTACGACTTTACTGTTGGTTACTCTACTGTAACGTTATGAGTAGTGAGACTACCCTTACATTACTGGTGTTGACCCTCCTCTAACAATACTGGTGATAATCAATCTGGAAACATTACTGCTGGTGAACCTACACAAATAATATTTTGGTGACCTGACTCTAGCATTACTGATGGTGATCCTACACTAACGTTGTTGGTAGTTCGTTATTCTAACATTACTAGTGAAGTCACAATTTTATATTGAATGGTGATGAGTAATTCGCATCATTGTTGGGTGATAATATGGATGCAGTGCTCGGCTGCCCCTCCAATGGAGAAAACGTGGGTCAGAAACGAAACACAGAGATGAACACAATAGCAAATTGGGAACAACCATGCTCAACCAGAAACATTAATTGTAGAGGGCGAGGAAGTGAGTGCCGTAGGAGTGGAGTGTAGGATGTGGTCAGTGCAGATGACACATCAGGAGGTCTGAAGAATAACCAGCAGCAGAGTCACCATGTATATGGTGGAAAACCGAATAAGCATTAATAATGTTCCAGTGCAATTACACACAGTAATGTAATAATCAGGTCACCACCAATAATGTTAGAGTAGGTTCACCACCAGTATTGTTACACATTTGGCACCAGCACTCATGCTACTTTGGGATTACTATCATTAATAGTAGTATAGGGATCACAAGCAGTACCGTTAGTGGAAGATCATCACCAATTCTGATTAAAGGTTACACAGACCTGAAACGTTAACTGTTTTTCTCTCCACAGATGATGCCTGACCTGCTGATTATTTCCAGCATTTTCTGTTTTCGTTTCACCATCAGTAATGTTAAAGTACAGTTACATACAGTAACGTTACAGTTGGGTCAGCAACAGTAATGTCCGTGAAAAGTGAGCAACAGTAACGTTAAAATCGGGCCAACGCCAGTAGATTAGGCTAGAATAACCACCATTGATGTTAGAGTGGAGTTGTGTTCAGTAATGTTGCAATAAGGTCCGTACCAGGTCTGTTCACTTATAATCACCACCAGTATTGCGAGAGTAAAGTCAATACTGGTAATGTTAGATTCGAATCACTACCAGCAATGTTAGCGTGAGGTCAATATCAGTCATGTTAGTTTAGAATCACCACCAGCAATGTTCGAGTGAGGTCAATACCGGGAAGGCTAAATGAGAGTCGCTACATGTATTGCTCAGAGTTGGATAAGTACCAGGGATATTCGAGTAAGATCAATACCAGAAATGCTAGATTAGAGTCACCACCACTAACGTTGGAGTAGGGTCAATACCAGTGATGTTAAATTGTTAATAACATTGGTAATGTTGGAGAGAATTGTACGGGGACATTAGTATTATATAAAGATTTCAAGGATTGAATGTGAAGCTCCACGGACATCAGATAGAGTCTGGGAGGAATGTTCCCGCCGGAGAGAACTGCCTCTGGGATTACTTTCTGTTTATTGAATTTAATCGGCGCAGTTTCATAGAAAGACCTCTACAGATTTCCATTAGTGTCACGGGTGTATTGAAGAGGGAAATATCGCCTTGTTTGTTAAGTGAGTGTAACTAACGCTAATTATTGTCTCACGCAGCACGAATTATTCTTTAAAAGGGAAGCGTTAACGGATCAGAAGTGAACTAGATTCGGAATTATAAGGTCGAACAGGATTCAAATATTCTAACAAAAATGGTACTGCCAACAATACTACAGATAAAGCACATTTACTATCCTTTTCTGGCAGCTTTTGGTGTCCCTGGTAAGTCAATGTATCCTGTTATCTAATAGCTGTTGACTATCCCATTACTAATGAATATGTAGCAGATTCCGATAATGTCCTCATTACAGAATCATTTGTCCACCAGGATAGGGTGCTGAATATCAGCAGGAGTCCGATCTGTCTGCACTGCCGCTGAGGTGCTGTTTTGATTGAAAGATTGTGGGCACGAGGAGATTAACTTTCATCCCCATACTGAGAGAGGGCGAGGCTGATTTCCCTCCACTCTAACAGTTCGTAATCAGTAAACGACTTGTTGTTTAGTAGCCACAGTAATAATCTCATTTGTAATGTTATACCGAAAGTTGTAAATTCCACCGACTGCAGCCATCTCCACACAACAGGGGACGGTGAAAGATATTTTGAGAAATAATTACCATTCAGGGAGCCGCTTCCATCTCCTCGGCTGCAAAGAATCCTGGCGGATCTACCCGCTCCCATTCTGATATCAGCAGCTCTATCAGAAAGATTATAAATAGAAAAAAAACGCAGCGTTTCAGCCCAATGTGATTGATTTTAGATCAGCTGAATGTTTTGTTTGAACCTATATCATACCAGTAGTTATTTTGAAATTATATTGACAGCTATATTGCCATCCTCTGCTGTTCCCGAGATTCTCCTCTCCAAGTACATCAAACAAACTAAGTGTAAAATTCCATCTACTGCTCCATGGGATGGCAGTGGTAACTCTTAAAATTGGGTCGGCGCATCACATGGTACAAGTCTCATGGCGGGATGCTTTTAGCGCTCAGCACTGCAATGAAATATGTATTTGGATGCACGGAAGGTAATCCATTTATTTACTGACTGCCGAATGTGGATAAACTATTGAACCATCCAAAGTTTCTCTTTAAAATGATTTTTCCTCTAACTATACTCTCCGTGCGAGATACCCCACCTTGGCTTGAACCAGAGGGAGTGAACGGAGTCGCAATCCAGTGTCAGGGGCGATAGTCATGGAAATTAAATCGGGAGAGATGGATGAAGATGACTGATTTCATAACTTTGGTTTTACATTATCGACTGTTGTGGAACAACCTGTAGAACTGATTGCGTTAGGAAGACGGTAGGAACTGTCAGTGAAGGTCACCGGAGGAAGTGATGTCGTGTCACACATGCCCAGTCAGTTGTGGGTGGAATCCGGCAGAGTAAGACCTCTTTGCGTGTGTGTATAGATATATGTATATTTGTTCCATTTCAGTTCTTAAAAAAAAACAAGTTTAGTTTGAATATCACTTGTAGCCCTGTAACTCTTAATAAGTAATGTTACATCGGCCAAATACAATCCTCACCTCGCGGAGACATCACTGCCTGGCTGTCGATGGTGAGGGTCTCTCTTCACTCTTATTATTTAATAAAAATAATAGGGACACATCTGAACAACATCCACAGTATGCTATGAGATTTATCTGATGTGCCTCTCACTTGTTTCTTCTCCCTTTTATTGCAGCGAACCTACTGACAATCCTGATTCTCGCCAGAGGAAATTGTGGTCTTTCCAAATGTATCTCTGCCTACATGGTGGCGATGGCAGCAGCAGATCTAATGGTCATGATTTTCCATATAATCCTTAGACACATTTTTACATATCATTTCCTACATTCCTTCCTGTCCTATACTGCCGTTTGTAAGTTTATGATTTACATCAGTGCTACCAGCCTGCATATGTCCGTGTGGTTTACAACCTTGTTCACATTTGACAGATTTGTAGCTATTTGTTGTCAAAGGTTTAAAACAAAGTATTGCACAGTAAGAAATGCGGCTGTGGCTATAGCAACAGTCTCTGTTCTAGTCTTTTTACACAGCGTCCCATTTTTCTATGCCTTTCAATCTGAGAAAATACTTAACAATATTGATTGGGGTTGTCAGCCCAGACAGGAATTTTTTTCATCGCCTGCAGGAGTCGGGTTCTCCTGGTTACAAAGTATTTTAGCGGCTTGGATTCCTTTTTCTTTGATATTATTGTTTAATTGTTTGACAGTCAGACAGATTGTTTTTGCAAGTAGAGCGCGCAGGGAATTGCGGGGTCACAGCAGCGAGAACCAGAGTGATCCAGAGATGGAAACTAGAAGGAAAGCCATCATTTTACTGTTCAGTGTATCGGTCAGTTATATCGTGCTGTGGCTGACAACTATCATTAGTTATTTAACTACCGGACTAGCAGATACAGTACATTACCGGGGCGATTATACAGCCCCTGAGTACATCTTCGCTGAAACCGGATATATGCTCATGTATTTGAGTTCCTGTTTAAACACATGTATTTATGCAGCTACACAAACTAAATTCAGGGAAGAGATAAAGATGATGGTGAAATTTGTTTGGACCTTTAGGGTATTTGGTGAAACAAAGAACAAATCAAACGAACATTTCTTGTCCTAAAATGTGTTATAATTCCAGGCGGTGTTTCATTTTAGAATGGCCGTTTTTCTGCGAGGACAAACGCAGATTGTTGTTGTGAAACTGCACAGTTTTCAGAACATATTTCTTTCACTGCATGCTGTCTGTATGATGTCGATATCTTTATCCGGATGAACAAAATCACCTCCCGATGCCGATTCAAAGTGGACAGTGATGATTGAGCTTCAGCAGTGATGTAGAGAACATTGGCTGTCAGCGGTATCTGCCCTCGACCTCAGCTACTGGAATGACAGGCTCAGGTTAATTAACAGATAACCTTTTCTTTATTGAAGAAGCAAAGTCTTACAGTCAGAGTCATTTTGTAATTCTGATCTAATTTTGATTTGAATGTTGTAGGCTCTGGTCTGCTCATCAGACTCTGAATAACCCCAAGAGCGACCCCACCTCCCTCTCCCCCCCCCCCCCCCCAGTCCCTTGTCCTTCGTGCAATAGAACGAGCTCCTGTCTCCTAATAAGTATCTAATGCTGGAAACAATAGGAACCTGACTTGCTGATGTGACGTTAGAGAGTTATGTTCATATATATTTATTTAGACTCTCAACTAGCCATCAAAATGTTGGAATGTTCCCACAGGAGAAAAATCTCTTCTACCCAATCAGTCCTAGTCGACGTTTAACCTCCACCCTGACAAATAGTTCCAATCACTTTACCATCTCTGTCTCAACGTATCTTTTGCCTATTTTTATTTGACCAACTTTTCAATGTAATCTTGAATATTAATATAATTTCTGCCTCCGTTCATTCTACAGACTCACAGCTCTCCATATAAGAAAACCTCTCCTACCCTTATTTCTGAACCTCTTACATTAAACCTTCAATCTGTGGCCGTGCTTTACAGGTGCCTCAATAGGAACACTCTGCTTCTAACTATCATTTCATATTCCTGCATAACTGAAACCATCTGGGCAAGCCTCACCAAAATATATCAAACTTATCTCAATGAACAAGCTAATGAATGTGTGGAAACTGTATTTAAAATGGCGAATTGACAGATTTCTGTTGGAAATGCTTCTATCCTTGCTTGTGCTGGAGAATGAGATGAATGTATCTGATCGCTTATCTCATGATGAAGATGGTCTGATGAATGAATCCAAAACGTGGTCACTAAGGCTGATAAAACCACTCCACGAAATGGTTAATGTGTCGCTGGATGGTGAGAGCTTGTTTAAAACGAATTGATAGAGATCTTTGCAAATGATTGGACCGAGATAGATCTATGATCCCGATGACATGCTGTTTAGTGATGGCTGAAAATACTCTAATATTTCTCTGTATATTATTATGTTAAACAGGAAGGTATAACTCTATTTAAATCGCAACTGAGCGGTTGGACCAGGTTATAATGTTCATTTTCAGGATGAATTAATAAGACATTTTACATAAGCCATGCCATTGTATTCACAACTTTCCTAGAATTTTAATCGTTTGATAACTAGTTCTTTAAAGGAAAAAAAATGTCAGACGTCATAATTTGCAATTGTAAGCAATGATACAGAAACAAGGAAAAAACTAAGAATTCAAAGTTTCACTTGGTATTTAGATAGATCAAAAGTGAAACTATCGGTAAGATAATGAACTGAGATTATAATATCTGTTATGCATATAGAGGAACAGCTGGCTCAGTGAGGGAAACAATCGCTATTGATAAAGAATAAGTAAATGTTATTCTTTGTATCATTACATAACACAGAATTGTGTGGATTGTCACGAAGAGGCAGTGAGAGAAAATGATTTTAAAAACCGGGCCTTTTGTAATGAGTATCATAATGAACTCAGAACGGTAAAACATTTGAATTCCCACGCAATCTTCACCGTGTGTGAGTGTAATCTAACATTTTAATTGTGTATTTAAGTACTATTACTGTGTGTACTGTGTGTTTAATAAACATGATATCTCACTTCAGTGTTCATGGAAGCTTATTGAAAAAATCATGCAAACAATAACCTCAGCACTATAAATGTGAATGGGCGTCATTTATTAATTTTGATTACATTCCCCCTTTACCCATTACTTTTGCTGCTCGTCATTAAGAAATTCAAAAAGCCAAACTCCACGGAATTCCATTTCCCCGTGGATCTCAGGCTCTACCAATGCAGCTGATATCCAGCTTCTGTGGAAAATGCCAGTGAATTACGAGCAGTTTTTTTTATACACATAATGGACACATTCTATTTTAACTGGATCCGGGCGATCAACAGGATTGCAGCAAGAGCCAGGCAGCAGGCAGAGGCTGTAATTCCATTGATTCTGTCAATCAGCAATGTACTCCCACCCAACTACAATCGTGAGAAGCCGATATGTCATCATTCACATCATCCAAAATCAACACGCAAAATAGAAAGCAAAGGCATGAAGAAGTTAACTGTTGCATTACTACATCAATTTCATTCCCATATGGTTGTGATACTGCACCCCCTGTTCCTAATTAAAAAGTTGTTGTGTTCCCTTGAGTACCTTTATTTCTAATTAAACAGTTAAGGTGTTTCCCTGACATTCCGTGCCCTCTACATGTAATTGAAGAGTATCTGTGTTCCCTTGTCACCTACTTCGATAAACATGGTGTCTGTTACATGCGCCCAATTTCTAAACTTCCAAAAATTCTGAACTGAACAGTTACTGTGCTCTACTAAATTTTCCTGTTCTCTATTTCTCTATTAAACCGTTAGTATGTTTTCCTAACTTACTCTGTCGTTTATTTCTAATTAAGCAGTGATTATGCTTCGCTAAATTCCCTTGCTCATTATTTCTAATTAAACAGATACTGTTTTCCTAAATCTCCCTGTTCTCTATTTCGAATTAAACAGTTACTGTACACCCCTAAATCTCCCTGTTCTCTATTTCGAATTAAACATTTACTGTACTCCCCTAAATCTCCCTGTTCTCTATTTCGAATTAAACATTTACTGTACACCCCTAAATCTCCCTGTTCTCTATTTCGAATTAAACATTTACTGTACACCCCTAAATCTCCCTGTTCTCTATTTCGAATTAAACATTTACTGTACACCCCTAAATCTCCCTGTTCTCTATTTCGAATTAAACATTTACTGTACTCCCCTAAATCTCCCTGTTCTCTATTTCGAATTAAACATTTACTGTGCACCCCTAAATCTCCCTGTTCTCTATTTCGAATTAAACATTTACTGTACTCCCCTAAATCTCCCTGTTCTCTATTTCGAATTAAACATTTACTGTGCACCCCTAAATCTCCCTGTTCTCTATTTCGAATTAAACATTTACTGTACACCCCTAAATCTCCCTGTTCTCTATTTCGAATTAAACATTTACTGTACACCCCTAAATCTCCCTGTTCTCTATTTCGAATTAAACATTTACTGTACACCCCTAAATCTCCCTGTTCTCTATTTCCAATTAAACATTTACTGTAATCCCCTAAATCTCCCTGTTCTCTATTTCGAATTAAACATTTACTGTACACCCCTAAATCTCCCTGTTCTCTATTTCGAATTAAACATTTACTGTACACCCCTAAATCTCCCTGTTCTCTATTTCGAATTAAACATTTACTGTACACCCCTAAATCTCCCTGTTCTCGATTTCGAATTAAACATTTACTGCACACCCCTAAATCTCCCTGTTCTCTATTTCGAATTAAACAGTTACTGTACACCCCTAAATCTCCCTGTTCTCTATTTCGAATTAAACATTTACTGTACACCCCTAAATCTCCCTGTTCTCTATTTCGAATTAAACATTTACTGTACACCCCAAAATCTCCCTGTTCTCTATTTCGAATTAAACATTTACTGTACTCCCCTAAATCTCCCTGTTCTCTATTTCGAATTAAACATTTACTGTACACCCCTAAATCTCCCTGTTCTCTATTTCGAATTAAACATTTACTGTACACCCCTAAATCTCCCTGTTCTCTATTTTGAATTAAACATTTACTGTACACCCCTAAATCTCCCTGTTCTCTATTTCGAATTAAACATTTACTGTACACCCCTAAATCTCCCTGTTCTCTATTTCGAATTAAACATTTACTGTACTCCCCTAAATCTCCCTGTTGCACTTGCTAATTAAAAAGCTACTGCAATCCCCGAAATCTGCCTGTTCCACATTTCTAACTAAACTGTTACTCTATTCCACTAAACTCACGTTTATTTTATTTATAATTAAATTGTTGTTGCAATCCTTAAAATCCCCTGTACTTTATATCTATTTAACAGTTACACTATTCTCAGTGAGCGAGGAGGTACAAGGGCAGATGCTATACCTCCTGTGATTGCTTGGGAAGGTGCCATGGGAAGGAGTGAGGTGTCAGGGGTGATAGACGAGTAGACCAGGATGCCACAGGGAGAATAGTCCCTTCTGAATGCCGAGAGGGAGAGGACCTGTTTGGTAGTAGCATCACCATTGAGGTGTCGGAAACTACCGATGATGAGCCTGTAGTTCAAGAGGCTGATGGTGTGGAAAGGGTGGACAAGGGGAAACCCATCCCAATTCTGGGAGGGAAGGGAAGCAGTGAGAGTAGAACTGCAGGAAATGGGTGGATACGGATGAAGGAACTGTCAACCATAATGGGGTAGGGGGAGGGGGGAGGGGAATGCTCAGTTGAGGTAAAATGAAAGCATATTAGAAGTGCTGTTGTGGAACGTGGCATCTTCTGAACAGATGTGACACAGATGGAGAAACTGGGAGCATGGAACGGAGTCCTTGCAGGAGACAGAGTGTGCGGAGGTGTAGTCAAGTTAGCTGTGGGAGTTGGTGCACTCGTGATGAACATTATTAGACAGCCTACCCCAGAAAGTAGGGAAAGGGAAGGGAAATGTGACAGTGCAAAGGTGAGAGAAGGGTGGAAATTGGAACTGAAGTTGATGAAGTTTTCCATTTCGGGGCGAGAGCAGGAAATGTCACTGAAACAGTCATCAATGTACCGAAAAAAGAGTTGGGGGAGTGAGCCTGCGTAGGACTAAAACAAGGAATGTTCAGATCCCCCACAAAAATACACGCATAACTAGGTCACATACAGGCACCCATAGCAACACCGTTCATTTCGAGGAAGCCAGTAGAATTGCAGGAGAAGTTATTCAATGTGAGAAAGCGTTCAGTCGGGAGGAGGAGGGTGGCGGTGATGAGGACTGGTTGGGTCTCTGTTCAAGGAGGAGACCGAGTGGCCCCAAGCCGTCCTTGTGGGTGATGGAGGTGCAGAGAGACTGGACTTCCATAATGAAGAATTACATCCAGGAAACATGGAAGTTTTTGCAATAGTGTAGGCCATCAGAAGATTCACGGATGTAAGTTGGAAGAAACTGGACAAGGGGAGAAACATAGAGTCAAGTTAAGAAGAAATATGTTCAGTGGGACAGAAATAGACAGTGGGATTGTTGTTGGGACCCCTGCTTTTGTTGATACACATTTATGACCTAGATTGGGTATGCAGGCACAACTTCAAAATTTGTGGATGAAACAAAACTTGGAATTAATGTTAATTGTGAGGATGATAGTGATAAACTTCAAGAGGGTATAGGGTAGTGAAATGGGCAAACAAGTGGCAGATGAAAGTTAATGCAGAAAAGTGTGAAATGATTCATTTTGGTATGAAGAATGAGGATTAGATGAGATTAGAATTAGAAACATTACAGCGCAGTACAGGCCCTTCGGCCCTCGATGTTGCGCCGACCTGTGAAACCATCTGACCTACACTATTCCATTTTCATCCATATGTCTATCCAATGACCACTTAAATGCCCTTAAAGTTGGCGAATCTACTACTGCTGCAGGCAGGGCGTTCCACGCCCTTACTACTCTCTGAGTAAAGAAACTACCTCTCACATCTGTCCTATATCTATCACCCCTCAACTTGAAGCTATGTCCCCTCGTGTTTGCCATCACCATCCGAGGAAAAAGATGCTCACTATCCACCCTATCTAACCCTCTGATTATCTTATATGTCTCTATTAAGTCACTTCTCCTCCTCCTTCTCTCCAACGAAAACAACCTCAAGTCCCTCAGCCTTTCCTCATAAGACCTTCCCTCCATACCAGGCAACATCCTAATAAATCTCCTCTGCACCCTTTCCATAGCTTCCACATCATTCCTATAATGCGGTGACCAGAACTGCACACAATACTCCAGGTGCGGTCTCACCAGAGTTTTGTACAGCTGCAGCATGACCTCGTGGCTCCGAAACTCGACCCCCCTACTAATAAAAGCTAACACACCATATGCCTTCTTAACAGCTCTATTAACCTGGGTGGCAACCTTCAGGGATTTATGCACCTGGACACCAAGATCTCTCTGTTCATCTACACTACCAAGAATCTTCCCATTAGCCCAGTACTCTGCATTCCTGTTACTCCTTCCAAAGTTGAATCACCTCACACTTTTCCGCATTAAACTCCATTTGCCATCTCTCAGCCCAGCTCTGCAGCCTATCTATGTCCCTCTGTACACTACAACATCCTTCGGCACTATCCACAACTCCACCGACCTCAGTGTCATCTGCAAATTTACTAACCCACCCTTCTACACCCTCTTCCAGGTCATTTATAAAAATGACAAACAGCAGTGGCCCCAAAACAGATTCTTGCGGTACACCACTAGTAACTGAACTCCAGGATGAACATTTGCCATCAACCACCACCCTCTGTCTTCTTTCAGCTAGCCAATTTCTGATCCAAAGCTCTAAATCACCTTCAACCCCATACTTCCGTATTTTCTGCAATAGCCTACCGTGGGGAACCTTATCAAACGCCTTACTGAAATCCATATACACCACATCCACTGCTTTACCCTCATCCACCTGTTTGGTCACCTTCTCGAAAAACTCAATAAGGTTTGTGAGGCACGACCTACCCGTCACAAAACCGTGCTGACTATCTCTAATGAACTTATTCTTTTCAAGATGATTATAAATCCTGTCTCTTATAACCTTTTCCAACATTTTACCCACAACCGAAGTAAGGCTCACAGGTCTATAATTACCAGGGCTGTCTCTACTCCCCTTCTTGAACAAGGGGACAACATTTGCTATCCTCCAGTCTTCCGGCACTATTCCTGTCGACAATGACGACATAAAGATCAAGGACAAAGGCTCTGCAATCTCCTCCCTGGCTTCCCAGAGAATCCTAGGATAAATCCCATCTGGCCCAGGGGACTTATCTATTTTCACACTTTCCAAAATTGCTAACACCTCCTCCTTGTGAACCTCTATCCCATCTAGCCTCGTAGCCTGAATCTCAGTATTCTCAACAACATTTTCTTTCTCTACTGTAAATACTGACGCAAAATATTCATTTAACACTTCCCCTATCTCCTCTGATTCCACACACAACTTCCCACTACTATCCTTGATTGGCCCTAATCTAACTCTAGTCATTCTTTTATTCCTGATATACCTAGCGAAAGCCTTAGGGTTTTCCCTGATCCGATCCACCAATGACTTCTCGTGTCCTCTCCTTGCTCTTCTTAGCTCTCCCTTTAGATCCTTCCTGGCTAGCTTGTAGCTCTCAAGCGCCCTAACTGAGCCATCACGTCTCATCCTAACATAAGCCTTCTTCTTCCTCTTGACAAGCGCTTCAACTTCTTTAGTAAACCACGGCTCACTCGCACGACAACTTCCTCCCTGCCTCACAGGTACATACTTATCAAGGACACACAGTAGCTGCTCCTTGAATAAGCTCCACATTTCGATTGTTCCCATCCCCTGCAGTTTCCTTCCCCATCCTACGCATCCTAAATCTTGCCTAATCGTATCATAATTTCCTTTCCCCCAGTTATAATTCTTGCCCTGCGGTATATACCTGTCCCTGCCCATCGCTAAGGTAAACCTAACCGAATTGTGATCACTATCACCAAAGTGCTCACCTACATCTAAATCTAACACCTGGCCGGGTTCATTTCCCAGTACCAAATCCAATGTGGCATCGCCCCTGGTTGGCGTGTCCACATACTGTGTCAGAAAACCCTCCTGCACACACTGGACAAAAACTGACCCATCTAAAGTACTCGAACTATAGTATTTCCAGTCTATATTTGGAAAGTTAAAGTCCCCCATAACAACTACCCTGTTACTCTCGCCCCTGTCGAGAATCATCTTCGCTATCCTTTCCTCTACATCCCTGGAACTATTCGGAGGTCTATAAAAGACTCCCAACAGGGTAACCTCACCTCTCCTGTTTCTAACCTCGGTCCATACGACCTCAGTAGACGAGTCCTCAAACGTCCTTTCTGTCGCTGTAATACTCTCCTTGATTAACAATGTCACACCCCCCCCCCCCCTCTTTTACCATCTTCTCTGTTCTTACTGAAACATCTAAATCCCGGAATCTGCAACATCCATTCCTGCCCCTGCTCTACCCATGTCTCCGAAATGGCCACTCCATCGAGATCCCAGGTACCAACCCATGCTGCAAGCTCACCCACCTTATTCCGGATGCTCCTGGCGTTGAAATAGACACACTTTAAACCAGGTTCTTGCTTGCCAGTGCCCTCTTGCGTCCTTGTAACCATATCCCTGACCTCACTACTCTCAACATCCTGTACACTGGCACTACAATTTAGGTTCCCATTCCCCTGCTGAATTAGTTTAAACCCCCCCGAAGAGCACTAGCAAACCTCCCCCCCCAGGATATTGGTACCCCTCTGGTTCAGGTGAAGACCATCCTGTTTGTGGAGGTTCCACCTACCCCAGAAAGAGCCCCAATTATCCAGGAAACCAAAACCCTCCCTCCTGCACCATCCCTGCAGCCACGTGTTCAACTCCTCTCTCTCCCTATTCCTCGCTTCGCTATCACGTGGCACGGGCAACAACCCAGAGATAACAACTCTGTTTGTTCTCGCTCTAAGCTTCCACCCTAGCTCCCTGAATTTCTGTCTTAAATCCCCATCTCTCTTCCTACCTATGTCGTTGGTACCCATGTGGACCACGACTTGGGGCTGCTCCCCCTCCCCTTAAGGATCCCAAAAACACGATCCGAGACATCACGAACCCTGGCACCTGGGAGGCAACATACCAACCGTGAGTCTCTCTCGTTCCCACAGAACCTCCTATCTGTTCCCCTAACTATGGAGTCCCCAATGACTAATGTTCTGCTCCTCTTCCCCCTTCCCTTCTGAGCAACAGGGACAGACTCTGTGCCAGATACCTGTACCCCATTGCTTACCCCTGGTAAGTCGTCCCCCGCAACAGTATCCAAAACGGTATACCTGTTGTTGAGGGAAACGGCCACAGGGGATCCCTGCACTGCCTGCTGGTTCCCTCTCCTTCCCCTGACGGTAACCCATCTACCTACTTCTTTTACCTGAGGTGTGACTACCTCCCCATAACTCCTCTCAATAACCTCCTCCGCCTCCCGAATGATCCGAAGTTCATCCAGCTCCAGCTCCAGTTCCCTAACGCGGTTCTCGAGGAGCTGGAGTTGGGTGCACTTCCCACAGATGCAGTCAGCAGGGACACTCTTGGCGACCCTTACCTCCCACATTCTGCAGGAGGAACATACAACTGCCTTAACCTCCATTCCCACTATTCCAAATTCCCAACAAATCTACTGAAAAACCAAAAACAAAAAGTCAAAACTTGTTAGGTTAGCAATCCAACGGACAGAAATTCCTAAATAAAAAGCTTACCTTATCAACACACCAGAGTCCTTTTTTTTGGTTAGAGGAGGAGGGTGGATGGGAGACACTACATGTGTAGTGTCTCGGGTACAGCCACCACACAAATATATACCTTTTTCCTTACCCAGCAGTCCCCTGGTCCTCCGAAAACAAAAGGGAATTCACTTTTAAACTTACACTGAAATTGACTTCACAGCAGTAAGCCCGTTCACACACCTCCGTTACTATCAAAGCTGCAGTCACCGAAACTAAAAGGAGAGACCATATAAATTAAATGATAGAATTCTAACGGGGTGTCAGACCAGAGGGTCCTTGGGAATAAAAATTGAAGGTTGCAGGGCAGGCTGAGAAAGTGCTTGATAAAGCATATGGGATCCTGGGCTTTATAAATAGGGGCATAGAGTATAAAAACAAAGAACTTATGATAAACATGTATAAAACACTTGTTCGGAGTCACCTGGAGTATTGTGTCCAGTTCTGAACACCGCACTTTTGGAAAGATATGAAGGCATTCAAGAAGGTGCAAAAACAATTGACGAGAATGATTCCAGGGATGAGGAAGTTTGGTGACGTGGAGAGGTTGGAGAAGTTGTCTGTTCTCCGTGAAAAGATTAAGAGGAAAGTTGATAGAGGTGTTCGAAATCATGAGATATCTCTACAGATTAGATAGGGAGAATGTGTTCCCACTGACCGCATGATCCAGAACCAGAGGGCACTGATTTAAGGTGATTGGCAAAAGAAGCAGCAGCGGCATGAGGAAAAATATTTTTACACAGCAAGTGGTTAGGATGTGGAATGAACTGCCTGAGAGTGTGGTGGAGGCAGATTCAATCGAGGCCTTCAAAAGAGAACTGGATCATTATCTGAAGAGAAAGAAAAAAATATGAGGTTACAGGGAAAAGATGGGAAGTGAGACGATATTAGTCACTCTTTCAGAGAGCCAGCATGGACATAACGGGCCAAATGCTGTTACCATTCTTTGATTCTATGATTTTATATTCAAGAGCATTCAGGTACAGCTGAATGCAAATATTTTCCAGTCCTTCGCCATTCAAACAATAATCTGTCTTTTTTAATAATTATTTGTCTTATCAAAATGGATAACTGCACACTTCGCCACGTTATATTCCATCTACCATGTTTTTGCCCACTCAACTACCCTGTCTACATTCCTTTGTAGCCCCTTGGCAGCCTCCTCACTGCTTACTTTCCCACCCAACTTTGTATTGTCAGCACACTTGGGTACCTTACACTCAGACCTTTCATCTAAGTCATTGATATAGATTGCAAATAGCTGAGGCCCAAGTACTGATCCTTGCAGTGCCCTGCTAGATGCAGCCTGCCAGCCCAAAAAGTCCCATTTATTACTGCTCTCCTTTTTGTCGATTAACGAATCCTCAATCCTTGCTGATATAATCCCTCCATTCCCATGGGTCCTAATGTTGTGCAATAAACTCATGTATGGCATCTTATGGATTGATTCTTGCAAATATATTTAAACTACATCTACAGATTCCCCGTAAACCATTTTAGGAGTTACATCCTCAAAAAACTCGAACAGATTTGTCAAATGCAATTTCCATTTCATTAATCCGTGTTGACTCTGCATAATCAGATTATGATTTGCCAAAATCCCTGTGACCACATTCCTTATAATAGATTCCAGCATTTTGTCTGTGACTGATATCAGGCTAACTAGTTCCCCATTTTCTCTCCTCTTTTTTTCCCAAATAGCCAGGTTATGTTTGTTATTATTCAATCCTTGGAAATTGTCTAGAATCTAGAATTATGATTCCACTAGACTTGACTTCCAATGTTATTCTATCCGACCTCCCATCTTCCACACTCCATACAATTAGAATTACTGTTCTGGCCAGGTGGTAAGGGGTATGGGTGGTTTACAAAGTTCACTTCCCAACTGACCGCAGTTGTGTTTTATTTAAAACAATGAGTTAGTCCCTGAGTGTTTTACTTGCCAACTAAACAGAGAGTGACGAGGTTGCTTGTAAGTTTAAAACAGAAGTTTAAATAGTTAATGAGTAACATTAATTTCCCGAAATAGTTGCAACAGCATTCACACAAGCATTCACTCTCACATGCAGTCTTGAGGGAGGATATACAGAACATCAAGGGTAGGTTTCAAGGTGTGGTAGCTATGTGTGGTTTACGGTAAACCTGATTAACCTTCGAAGTAGAACAGACTCATTTGAAGATGTAGGCCTTGCTTGTTTGTCGTCTTGACTTGCTGAGGTGTTGTTCATTTCTGGTGGTTAGGATTTCAGATTGATTGTAATGGATCACTTTCAGTTCTCTGCTGTACCAAGTTGAAGTATAGAATTCACAGCAGGCTCCTTCTTTGTTTTGGTTTTGCCATTTCACAGCCCCCTGGCTCCACTACCTTCTGTGATGTTGCTTTGATCTCCCCTCTCTCTCTCTCTGTCGATATAGAACTACCTTTTAAGGTAAATCCTCTCACCTTAGCTTATGTCAGGAGATGCAAGGCCTTCTTCTGTGTTGAGACCACACAATGCACCAGGATGTAGAAATCCATGGTCATCCATTAATGTATTCTTTAATAAAAATTCAGTGGCAGCGTCACAGCTTTTGTGATTGAGAAGAATTCATTCAATTCCGGAATATCCTTTGATGTTTCAGGAATGATGTAGTAGACACTTCTTCGCCCGAATGTATCTTTTTGTTTTCCTGAACAGAAAGTAAAGCAATGTTTGAATACACAGGCCAGGTCAGCTGAATTCAGCGGCCATTTTTGTAATATTGCCCACATTTTTCAAAATGTAAAGTCAATTATAAAATAGCCCACCTTGAATAAAGTTCGTATCTTAAAAGTAGCAATATGCAATCTCTTTTCTGGACATGACATTACCCAAAAGTTGCTGCTTAAAAAGTAACCGGCATGCAGTCCAATTCACGCATCACTCCTGTACCCATTGAACTACATTGGCTGTCAGCCCAGAAACGCATAGATTTAAAAATCCATCCTTGTGTTTAAATCCTTGCATGGCATCGCCCCTGCCGACCTCCGTGACATTATGCAGTCCAATAAACTTCAAAGAAATCTGATCTCTTCTGCATGTGAAAATTTCTTCACGCTGCCATTGGAATGTTGATCTTTATCTATCCATTCTCCAACCTCTGAAATTTCCTCCCTAAACCGTTCTACCTCACTCTCCTTTGGTAAATTCTCCTTAAAACCTATGGCTTTGTCCAATCTTTTGGTCAACTGACCTAATGTCACTTTCTTTGGCTCAGTTTTGGCCCTGTATTTTTAACGCTCATGTGAAGTGCTTTGGGCCTTTTACTAAGTTTATGGTGCTGTATAAATGAAAGTTGCTGCTGGTGTAATGAACAGCCATTCTGGCCAGTCCCCTCACCGATATGAATCTAGAAGAGCTAGTGAATTTACACTGACCAATGGGGTTGGACTTGTAGTATTAACTCTCTCGCAATGAGCAGCTCTTATTGGCACATTCCAACAGCCACATGCTTCCCGCTTGTTCCGTCCATTTGCAGTGATCAGTGGAGTTGGGCTGTACTGATTCCACTCGTGGTATTCAAGCAATGAGGAGGATATGAGCAGACTTTCAGGGAACAAACACACTGGTGAAATGCCAGACACGTAACAGATGAAATTTAATATAGAGATGTGTGAAGTAATACGTTTGGTAGAAATTACGAGGGGAGAAAATATGATTAAAATGGTACAGCTTTAAAGGTGTTACAGAGTCAGAGATATCAGGGGTGTATGCATGCTAAAATATTGCAGGACAACTTAGCAAGGCTTTTACAAAACATATACGATCCTTGGTTTTATTAACAGAGGATTAAAGTACAAAAACAAGGAAATTATGGTAATCACTTACAAAATGCTGGTTAGGCTTCAGCTTGGATCAGTGTATTAAATTCTGGACATCACTCTTTAGGAAGGATGTCAAGGCCTTAGATGAGGCACAGAAGAGAATTAATAGAATGGCACCAGCGAAGAGGCTGTTTAAAGTGTGGAGGACTGGTGAAACTGGGATTGTTCTCCTTAACATAGAAAAGGCTAAGAGAGAACCAACATACTGGAATCCAGGAAATCTGAAATAAAAACATAAACTGCTGTAAATACTCCACACTCCTGGCTGCATCTGTGGAGAGAGAAACAGAATTAATATTTAAGGTCGATGATCTTTTCTCTGAACAGGTTCTGATAAGTGACCTGATGGTTAAGAGGAGTTTATCAGATTTTCAAAATCTTCAATGGTTTTAATAGAGTAATCAGGAGAAACTGCTTGCAATGATAGAAGGGGATGCAGATGATTCTGATTTAAAGAGATAGGCAAAAGAACTAGAGATGACATGAGACTTGCTTTTACACAGTGAGTCGTTGTGATCTGGAATCTGCTTTCTGCAGGGTGGTGAAAGCAGGTGCAATAGTGACATTTAAAAGACAAATGGATGGATACAGAAAGGGGGAAAACTCTACAGGGCTCTGGGGGAATAGGGAGTGGGACAAATTGAATTGATCTATCAAAGAGGTGTCACAGGCACGATGGACCAAATGGCCTCCTTCTGCACTGTATCATTCTATGATTCCATGATCTCCACAATATGGCAAATTAAAAGGAAATAAACAATTCCTGTCAATTGACTATTGATGATCAAGAGATAAATAACGACGTGCATTTTGTTGGCCCCGCTTAATATCCCAAAGCACACCTCGACAAACTCTAAGATTTTTTTTGCTTTTGATAAATCGAAGATTTTAGTCAGTGCCCCTAATACCGAATGCCAATAAAAATTGCCTTTAAATTCTATTGACAACAATTGTCAGGGAACCTCAGGGTTCCCACAGCTCACACGTTATATCAATCAGTTAGTGAACAAAGATTTGCAATTAGTTTTGCAATTTAGCCGATTAGAGGCCGTTGTCCGTTACTTCGATGATATATTCCTCGATACGGGAACTATTGAAGAGCTTTTATGCCTTGTTGAGAGAAGGTTTGGCTCTACTTTAAATGTAAATGCAAAGAAGGCAAAGAAAGAAACGTTCACTGTTCAGGATCTGGAAGCGATTGTTGAAAATGGTGCACATAAATTCAGCGAAGATGAAATTATACCGTACCCGAGAATCTGATTTCCAGCTAATATCGCCTGGGTCAGTGAGGTGGGTCAGCTAGCCAAGACGTTTAAGATTACTTTAAGAGAGTGAGAGCTGAAATGAGTCAGATAAGTAAATCTCAAAGTAAAACATCCCCCTTTTGGGACGAAGGGTGAGGATGCTTTCATTATCTCAGCCGAGGCGGCCATCAATGGGTGAGGCTTTATGGCACAAAGATGTTTTGATTGGTCCCTGGCTCCCTTGGTGATGTTACTTGAAGACAGGTTTCACAGGGTTTTGCCGCTAGTTACAATTCATACTTTGCAGTTACCATCTGCAATAGTTTACGTTGGCAGCTGACACATCATCAATGAACAGGAGGAGGAATCGTTGGGCGTGATACAGCCCCCTATATTCCTCTTCTGTGTATCTGTTGCATGCCTGTTGCAAATAAGAGGAGAAGGGATGAGGTCTGGTGATGCTGCCCCTCCACCACCATAATGACCAAGCCTTTCCCTGGTGAAGTGGGAAGAAACATCTTTGTGTGCAACATGCACAGATACTGTACTAACAAGGAAATGAAGGCTGGGGGGCGGGTTTGATGGTTTTGCTGAGTTGATGTTTCCCTTGGTGGAGGCCCATTTGGAAGGGTGCATGAGGAAGCTGTCAGTGATCCTCGTGCAGCTCCCATTTGATTCTCAGAGGGACTGCCAACGTGTTTATGGAGGCCCAACAAGGTAAGCAATTTTTTTCTCGCTACAGAAATTCATGAGATTTTTGGGATTGGCTGTAAACAGCATGCAGAGTCCCTCAGTTCCGAGGATGGTGTCAGCAGCTCTAAAGATGAAGCATTCACACTTCCCATGCACCATGAAACATTGAGACCAGGCACTCGAATTCGAGATGGATTAGATTCCATTCCTTTTTAAGTGCAAACATGTTAATTTCCATATTATTCCTTCTCCATCTTTGGAAAATTTTATTTTATCTCCCTACGTTCGATGTGTAGCATCTGTCCAATGGTCAGTCGGGTTTTATGATGGATTCTGTACAACAACAAGATGGTTCAATACATCCGCAGAGGGAGGTGGACCCGTCACTATTCTACTCCTTTTTATTCTAATGATACTCATCTGACATTAGAACAAACATGCAATGGAGAAACTATAAAAAGACGACTGGGCAAAAGGTATTGAATGTCCCACCACCTCTCCCAAATATTAATAACAATAATTGAGATAGATCTTTGGGGAAAACATTTACCTTTTTGGTTTCAGTTCGCCTGTGGTAAATTAGGTCACTAAGTAATTCATCTACCCTTCATTGGCCTGAAATCAGGAACGTCCAACACACTCACTGAGATCAGAGCAAGCATCCAGAATATTCCAATTACAGCAGCTAATCCTAAATCTGTAGGTCCGTTAGCATCCTCTAGAGATGAGCCCTGTATACTCCCGCTTACATTATAAATTTCCTCTATTCGCTGATGGAAGGAAGCGGGTTTGTGACATCAAAATTAGAGATGTTCTACCTTTGGCTTCTTAAATAGTTTTATTTCAGCTCACATTATGACCAGGCCCGTCTTTCACATGCCATTTATTCCCTGACATCACCAATGCAGGACTGCACTAGAGAGGCGAGTGATGCAAAAGTGGCACAACATTTTCAGTCACAAACCTCAACCTTCATCTTGATCACCTATTTCTAAGGGCGCCAATGCTGTTCCTGGAACATTTTCCTCCATTAGCTGCTGAATATCTCTTTGCACCATCCAGCTTCAAAAATGGTGACGTTTCTTTGATCCAATACAGCACGGAGTGGACGAATTTCGGGTAACTGTTCTTGCTGCATTGGTGTAGGGGCCAACACTAAACTGTGCTAATCCTACAAACTGCCCTCCAGTGAGACTGCACGGGGAGCAGAACCTGGCCAAGTTACCCCGTATGAGAATGAGTGGGCGGGTCTTATGCTGCCTGTGGTGCGATTGTGTTCTGGCTCCCTTTGTGATGTCACCTGGATATATGTTTGAGCTCCTGGTTACAATTCATTGTGTGTCTGTTTATTAGGCCGAGGTTTAATTTCCTCTCTGGGGCCCTGGGTTAACTAGTTCCTGTTGGATTGGGGCCCTGGAGTTTTATTCAGGTTGAAAGCCTGGGGTTAAAGGAGCAGCCCCAGGAGGGAGTCCCATGTGCCACTTGCTCTTTCCAGCCCTGTCTGTGAGGTTTGGTGTGAGCAGTGGAGGGAATTGATCAGTTTGACTGGGGCCGGTTCTAGTTGCCCAGGTTTAGTGCAGAGCCTGTGAGTGGGGCCAGCGTTGTTATATTATCAAACTACAGGAATGTTCTTCTCTGTTTGGGCGGGGGGAAGGGGATATGTTTAAGAGACACAGGATCTGGAACTCTCCTCGGTGTAGTTACTGCCCAGCTCCCAGCCGATGGAGTCAATCCTCTCAGTCACACCCGTCCACAAGGCCTGATTTACAAAAATCAATCCTGGGACCGGAATGTGGAAAAAGCAATGTTTCCCGAAGGAATATGAAGAGGGAGTTTCTCCCTTGAGGGGGGAACTGAAATCTGGCTATTGTCCCATTGCTGCTTGTGGAATCTTGCTGTGCATCTAGAGCCCTTCAGCATTTCCTACATGATGACAATGAGGACGCTTTAAAAATCAGATTCCTGAGGGTCTGAGTGTGAATTTCTCTGTGTTTTCTCTCCATCTTCCTCTGTTTTTCTCTCCCCCGCATCTTCTCTAGTTTAACCATTAATCAATAGGTGCCAGAATGTGATGTGTGCTTATTTTAAACGGTGATATAAACAGAGAGAGAGAGAGAGAGAGAAACAGGCGGAGCGTGGGTGAGGGAGGAAAGGCAGAGGAAGATGGAGAAAGACAAAGAGAGAGAGAGAAGGGGGAGTGTGGGTGAGGGAGGGAAGGCAGAGGAAGACAGAGAGAGAGAGAGAGAGAAGGGGGAGTGTGGGTGAGGGAGAGAAGGCAGAGAAAGATGGAGAAAGACAAAGAGAGAGAGAGAAGGGGGAGTGTGGGTGAGGGAGGGAAGGCAGAGGAAGACAGAGAGAGAGAGAGAGAAGGGGGAGTGTGGGTGAGGGAGAGAAGGCAGAGGAAGACAGAGAGAGAGACAGAGAGAGAGAGAAGGGGGAGTGTGGGTGAGGGAGGGAAGGCAGATGAAGACAGAGAGAGAGAGAGAGAATGGGGAGTGTGGGTGAGGGAGATAATGCAGAGAAAGATGGAGAAAGACACAGAGAGAAAGAGAGAGGCGGAGTGTGGGTGAGGGAGGGAAGGCAGAGAAAGACAGAGAGAGAGAGAGATAGAGAGAGAGAGAGAAAGAGAGAGAGAGAGCGAGAGAGAGAAATCCACACGTAAAACCTTGGTAAAGTGAATTTTGAAGTGTCACCACTGCTGGGATCTTGCTGTGCACCACCTGCCTGCAGAATTTGCTGCATTGTAACAGTGACTACATTTTAGAAGTGAATTCATTGTGTGTAAACCTCTCCTGAAGGCCTGGAATTAAAGTGCTGAGCTTGAAGCCGGTATAATTCCCGAATAATGCTGATGTTTTAGGCTGTGGGCTGAATTTGACAGTAAAATGTAACACCTGGGAGGGTCATTTGAATTCAGATTTTCAGGGATGGGAATGTGGATTTCTCTCTATCCTTTCTACAGGAGAGGGGATGGGGGTCACCAGTGTTTGTGTGTTTTTACAAAGAGGCAGAAACAGATATAGAGAGAGAGAGAAATAACTGGAAATAACAGGGTAAACACAGAGGCAGACACACAGGCTCTGGGGGGGTCTGCAGTGTTTAGTCACTGCCCAGCTCCCAGCCCCTGTAGAGAAGCTCCCCCGTACCCCAAACCCCATCTCCCACCCTCGAGGGTGTCTTGATTTTCAGTTAAATTAAATGCTGACCCAGTGATTAAGTTTGGTCACATTCATCTCAGTTTAAAGAGAGAATTTCACAGTTTCTGGGAACAGAATGGAGCTGATTGCTGCAAATGTCTGTCTGTAAATTGCAGCAATGTTGTCCACAGTGGGGTTTGAAGTGAAAAGTTTACAGGTTGTTTGGAAGCAGCTCCTTGTCATGTCTCTGCTCAGAGCTGGCTCTGTTACCTGGATTAACAGGACAATGGGCAGGTATTCAGCTCCTAAAACCCTGTCTCACATTCCAATCACTTCCCATTCTCTGGCTCTGTGTCGGGGGATGTGTCTGTAAGATGGGGAGTCACTGAGAGATTGTTTTATGTCAGTGAGTGAGAGAAAGAGCCCTGGGCTCTTTCTGTTTTATTTCTGTTCACAAATGCTTTGCTTTGTTTGAATCAATTTTATTTCTCTTTATTCCCAAGGAGAATCTTTTCGGAAGCTGCAGTTTTGATGATGCAGAGGGAGAATCTTTTGGCACGTGGAATTCTCAGAAAAGAGCTTTAACCAGAGAGGAAGATAATAAATATATATGTGTCATTGTCAAATTCATTTCAATACACAGAAAAGAAGACTGTGTGTTTTCGGGGCTCATAGAAAAACAAAGTGCTGGAAATGCTCAGTATTACCAGCAGTTTTTATTTCAGATTCCCAGCATCTGCATTATTTTGATTTTGTGTTTTTGGGTGTCTGTGGTTTTTTTACCACAAGGGAGGGGGCTGGAGGGAGCTCCGAAGGAAATAGTTTGGGAAGCTCCAGAGCAGTCAATGTAATCCCATAGATTTCTCTCTCTCCATCTCTGGTTGCATTTCTCTCTTTCAGTTCCACATCTCCTTTCCTGCAAGATTACCTCTGCATCTCCCACCCTCTCCCCGAGACACCCCTCTCTATTCTGAACCTACATCTTACATTGTATCTCTGCCCCTCGACATCTTTCAGTCTCTGCATCTCTCTCTTTGTCTGAGACCTTTCTCAATACCTGCTTCTGACTCCCTGACTCTTTCATTCTCCATTTCCCTCTCCATTTGTTTCTCTCTCTCATTCACTCAGTTCTGTCCTAATCCCTGGCTCTCTGCTTTCTATGTCTCTGTCCCTCTGTCTGGGGGTGGATTTGAACTCGCTGCCTTGGTGTTGTACAGGGTGATTGTGAACCGGGATTCTGCATTCAATCGCTGCCCAGTTTTGCTCTCATTGAGGTAAAAACAGGGAAGAGATGCTGAGCGGGCAGCCGATTCACAACCACCCTCCTCACCTCCACCCTGGTTGGCACCATTGGCACCAAGTCCATGTCCAGCCCAGTGTTTCGTTGCCTCTCTGTGTATCTGCTCCCTGTGTCTCTGCCTGTCTCCTTGTGGTTCAATGGGGGAAGGGACAGATCAGCCATGATCTAACATGGGTGGGACAGGCTCAAAGGGCTGAATGGCCTCCTCCCGTCCCTGTGCCACTCAGCGAGTGTGAGGTTGTGCGTGTTTCCCCTGTTTGATTTCCTGAAGCCGATGGGGAGAACAGGTGAAACACCTTTCTGCAGGGAGGGATGTATCTGGGGCTGGGATCTTGCTGTGTGTTAAAGGCTCAGAATGCCAGTTAGCCTCTGGGTGTCCTTGCTCTCTGCCCGGCCCTGTGTTTGGCCGGACAGGAGTTAAAGGTGCCGGGGGTCTGGGAGCCATTTGATAGAATTCCAATGGCTTATCCGGACGAGCAGCCACACTCAGGAAAGTGATGGAGGTTGGAATTACACAGGGGGGAGAGTGTGACTGGGACGGGAGTTACACAGGGGGGGAGGCTGTTCATGGGGGAGATGATACAGGGTGGGAATTAGTGGGGGGGGGGGCTTTTACAGCACAGGGAGGGTATTTAGAAAGGGGGGAGTGTTTAGAGTGGGGGCAGGGGGAGAATTAGAGGACAATATTCACAGAGGGAATTAGATATGTTAAAAATGGGAAGGGGGTGGGGGGGGGGGGGAATTCTCCAGGTTTAAAATGGGAGGGGAGGGGATTCTCAAGGTTTAAAATGGGAGGGGGGAAGTTTCTCCAGTCTGTTCCGGGGGGGTTTAGATGTGAGACTGTTCACTGGGAGGGTGGAGGGTTAATTATATGGGGGTCTGTTCACAGGAGGGGTATTAGATTAGGGTCTGTTCCTGGGGGGTATTTAGATGGGTGTCTGTTCCTGGGGGGTATTTAGATGGGTGTCTGTTCCTGGGGGGTATTTAGATGGGTGTCTGTTCCTGGGGGTATTTAGATGGGTGTCTGTTCCTGGCAGGTATTTAGATGGGTGTCTGTTCCTGGCAGGTATTTAGATGGGTGTCTGTTCCTGGGGGATATTTAGATGGGAGTCTGTTCCTGGGGGTATTTAGATGGGTGTCTGTTCCTGGCAGGTATTTAGATGGGTGTCTGTTCCTGGGGGTATTTAGATGGGTGTCTGTTCCTGGCAGGTATTTAGATGGGTGTCTGTTCCTGGGGGATATTTAGATGGGAGTCTGTTCCTGGGGGGTATTTAGATGGGTGTCTGTTCCTGGCAGGTATTTAGATGGGTGTCTGTTCCTGGGGGATATTTAGATGGGTGTCTGTTCCTGGCGGGTATTTAGATGGGTGTCTGTTCCTGGCAGGTATTTAGATGGGTGTCTGTTCCTGGGGGATATTTAGATGGGTGTCTGTTCCTGGCGGGTATTTAGATGGGTGTCTGTTCCTGGGGGTATTTAGATGGGTGTCTGTTCCTGGGGGTATTTAGATGGGTGTCTGTTCCTGGCAGGTATTTAGATGGGTGTCTGTTCCTGGGGGTATTTAGATGGGTGTCTGTTCCTGGCAGGTATTTAGATGGGTGTCTGTTCCTGGGGGTATTTAGATGGGTGTCTGTTCCTGGGGGATATTTAGATGGGAGTCTGTTCCTGGGGGTATTTAGATGGGAGTCTGTTCCTGGCAGGTATTTAGATGGGTGTCTGTTCCTGGGGGTATTTAGATGGGAGTCTGTTCCTGGCAGGTATTTAGATGGGTGTCTGTTCCTGGGGGTATTTAGATGGGTGTCTGTTCCTGGGGGGTATTTAGATGGGAGTCTGTTCCTGGGGGGTATTTAGATGGGTGTCTGTTCCTGGGGGGTATTTAGATGGGAGTCTGTTCCTGGGGGATATTTAGATGGGTGTCTGTTCCTGGGGGTATTTAGATGGGAGTCTGTTCCTGGGGGTATTTAGATGGGTGTCTGTTCCTGGCAGGTATTTAGATGGGAGTCTGTTCCTGGGGGGTATTTAGATGGGTGTCTGTTCCTGGGGGGTATTTAGATGGGTGTCTGTTCCTGGGGGATATTTAGATGGGAGTCTGTTCCTGGCAGGTATTTAGATGGGTGTCTGTTCCTGGGGGATATTTAGATGGGAGTCTGTTCCTGGCAGGTATTTAGATGGGTGTCTGTTCCTGGGGGTATTTAGATGGGAGTCTGTTCCTGGGGGTATTTAGATGGGTGTCTGTTCCTGGCAGGTATTTAGATGGGTGTCTGTTCCTGGGAGGTATTTAGATGGGTGTCTGTTCCTGGGGGGTATTTAGATGGGTGTCTGTTCCTGGGGGGTATTTAGATGGGTGTCTGTTCCTGGGGGGTATTTAGATGGGTGTCTGTTCCTGGGGGATATTTAGATGGGTGTCTGTTCCTGGGGGGTATTTAGATGGGTGTCTGTTCCTGGGGGGTATTTAGATGGGTGTCTGTTCCTGGGGGGTATTTAGATGGGTGTCTGTTCCTGGGGGTATTTAGATGGGTGTCTGTTCCTGGGGGATATTTAGATGGGTGTCTGTTCCTGGGGGGTATTTAGATGGGAGTCTGTTCCTGGGGGGTATTTAGATGGGTGTCTGTTCCTGGGGGATATTTAGATGGGAGTCTGTTCCTGGGGGTATTTAGATGGGTGTCTGTTCCTGGCAGGTATTTAGATGGGTGTCTGTTCCTGGGGGATATTTAGATGGGTGTCTGTTCCTGGGGGGTATTTAGATGGGAGTCTGTTCCTGGGGGTATTTAGATGGGTGTCTGTTCCTGGCAGGTATTTAGATGGGTGTCTGTTCCTGGGGGATATTTAGATGGGTGTCTGTTCCTGGGGGGTATTTAGATGGGAGTCTGTTCCTGGGGGTATTTAGATGGGTGTCTGTTCCTGGCAGGTATTTAGATGGGTGTCTGTTCCTGGGGGATATTTAGATGGGTGTCTGTTCCTGGGGGGTATTTAGATGGGAGTCTGTTCCTGTGGGTATTTAGATGGGTGTCTGTTCCTGGGGGGTATTTAGATGGGAGTCTGTTCCTGGGGGTATTTAGATGGGTGTCTGTTCCTGGCAGGTATTTAGATGGGTGTCTGTTCCTGGGGGGTATTTAGATGGGAGTCTGTTCCTGGGGGGTATTTAGATGGGTGTCTGTTCCTGGGGGGTATTTAGATGGGTGTCTGTTCCTGGGGGATATTTAGATGGGTGTCTGTTCCTGGGGGTATTTAGATGGGAGTCTGTTCCTGGGGGATATTTAGATGGGTGTCTGTTCCTGGGGGATATTTAGATGGGAGTCTGTTCCTGGCAGGTATTTAGATGGGTGTCTGTTCCTGGGGGATATTTAGATGGGTGTCTGTTCCTGGGGGATATTTAGATGGGTGTCTGTTCCTGGGGGGTATTTAGATGGGTGTCTGTTCCTGGGGGTATTTAGATGGGAGTCTGTTCCTGGGGGGTATTTAGATGGGAGTCTGTTCCTGGGGGGTATTTAGATGGGAGTCTGTTCCTGGCAGGTATTTAGATGGGTGTCTGTTCCTGGGGGATATTTAGATGGGTGTCTGTTCCTGGGGGATATTTAGATGGGAGTCTGTTCCTGGCAGGTATTTAGATGGGTGTCTGTTCCTGGGGGTATTTAGATGGGAGTCTGTTCCTGGGGGGTATTTAGATGGGAGTCTGTTCCTGGGGGGTATTTAGATGGGTGTCTGTTCCTGGGGGTATTTAGATGGGAGTCTGTTCCTGGGGGATATTTAGATGGGTGTCTGTTCCTGGCAGGTATTTAGATGGGTGTCTGTTCCTGGGGGTATTTAGATGGGAGTCTGTTCCTGGGGGGTATTTAGATGGGAGTCTGTTCCTGGGGGGTATTTAGATGGGTGTCTGTTCCTGGGGGTATTTAGATGGGAGTCTGTTCCTGGGGGTTATTTAGATGGGTGTCTGTTCCTGGGGGGTATTTAGATGGGCGTCTGTTCCTGGGGGGTATTTAGATGGGTGTCTGTTCCTGGGGGTATTTAGATGGGTGTCTGTTCCTGGCGGGTATTTAGATGGGAGTCTGTTCCTGGGGGATATTTAGATGGGTGTCTGTTCCTGGGGGATATTTAGATGGGTGTCTGTTCCTGGGGGTATTTAGATGGGTGTCTGTTCCTGGGGGGTATTTAGATGGGAGTCTGTTCCTGGGGGGTATTTAGATGGGAGTCTGTTCCTGGGGGGTATTTAGATGGGTGTCTGTTCCTGGGGGGTATTTAGATGGGAGTCTGTTCCTGGGGGGTATTTAGATGGGTGTCTGTTCCTGGCGGGTATTTAGATGGGAGTCTGTTCCTGGGGGGTATTTAGATGGGTGTCTGTTCCTGGGGGATATTTAGATGGAAGTCTGTTCCTGGGGGGTATTTAGATGGGTGTCTGTTCCTGGGGGTATTTAGATGGGTGTCTGTTCCTGGGGGGTATTTAGATGGGAGTCTGTTCCTGGGGGGTATTTAGATGGGTGTCTGTTCCTGGGGGTATTTAGATGGGAGTCTGTTCCTGGGGGGTATTTAGATGGGTGTCTGTTCCTGGGGGGTATTTAGATGGGTGTCTGTTCCTGGGGGGTATTTAGATGGGTGTCTGTTCCTGGGGGTATTTAGATGGGAGTCTGTTCCTGGGGGGTATTTAGATGGGTGTCTGTTCCTGGGGGTATTTAGATGGGAGTCTGTTCCTGGGGGGTATTTAGATGGGAGTCTGTTCCTGGGGGGTATTTAGATGGGTGTCTGTTCCTGGGGGTATTTAGATGGGAGTCTGTTCCTGGGGGGTATTTAGATGGGAGTCTGTTCCTGGGGGTATTTAGATGGGTGTCTGTTCCTGGGGGTATTTAGATGGGAGTCTGTTCCTGGGGGTATTTAGATGGGTGTCTGTTCCTGGGGGTATTTAGATGGGTGTCTGTTCCTGGGGGATATTTAGATGGGAGTCTGTTCCTGGGGGGTATTTAGATGGGAGTCTGTTCCTGGGGGGTATTTAGATGGGTGTCTGTTCCTGGGGGTATTTAGATGGGTGTCTGTTCCTGGGGGGTATTTAGATGGGAGTCTGTTCCTGGGGGTATTTAGATGGGAGTCTGTTCCTGGGGGGTAATTAGATGGGTGTCTGTTCCTGGGGGTATTTAGATGGGTGTCTGTTCCTGGGGGGTATTTAGATGGGAGTCTGTTCCTGGGGGGTATTTAGATGGGTGTCTGTTCCTGGGGGTATTTAGATGGGTGTCTGTTCCTGGGGGGTATTTAGATGGGAGTCTGTTCCTGGGGGTATTTAGATGGGAGTCTGTTCCTGGGGGGTATTTAGATGGGTGTCTGTTCCTGGGGGTATTTAGATGGGAGTCTGTTCCTGGGGGGTATTTAGATGGGTGTCTGTTCCTGGGGGTATTTAGATGGGTGTCTGTTCCTGGGGGGTATTTAGATGGGAGTCTGTTCCTGGGGGGTATTTAGATGGGTGTCTGTTCCTGGGGGTATTTAGATGGGAGTCTGTTCCTGGGGGGTATTTAGATGGGTGTCTGTTCCTGGGGGTATTTAGATGGGTGTCTGTTCCTGGGGGGTATTTAGATGGGTGTCTGTTCCTGGGGGTATTTAGATGGGAGTCTGTTCCTGGGGGGTATTTAGATGGGAGTCTGTTCCTGGGGGGTATTTAGATGGGTGTCTGTTCCTGGGGGTATTTAGATGGGAGTCTGTTCCTGGGGGGTATTTAGATGGGAGTCTGTTCCTGGGGGGTATTTAGATGGGAGTCTGTTCCTGGGGGGTATTTAGATGGGTGTCTGTTCCTGGGGGTATTTAGATGGGAGTCTGTTCCTGGGGGGTATTTAGATGGGAGTCTGTTCCTGGGGGTATTTAGATGGGTGTCTGTTCCTGGGGGTATTTAGATGGGAGTCTGTTCCTGGGGGTATTTAGATGGGTGTCTGTTCCTGGGGGGTATTTAGATGGGTGTCTGTTCCTGGGGGGTATTTAGATGGGTGTCTGTTCCTGGGGGTATTTAGATGGGTGTCTGTTCCTGGGGGGTATTTAGATGGGAGTCTGTTCCTGGGGGGTATTTAGATGGGTGTCTGTTCCTGGGGGTATTTAGATGGGTGTCTGTTCCTGGGGGGTATTTAGATGGGAGTCTGTTCCTGGGGGGTATTTAGATGGGTGTCTGTTCCTGGGGGTATTTAGATGGGTGTCTGTTCCTGGGGGGTATTTAGATGGGAGTCTGTTCCTGGGGGTATTTAGATGGGAGTCTGTTCCTGGGGGGTATTTAGATGGGTGTCTGTTCCTGGGGGTATTTAGATGGGAGTCTGTTCCTGGGGGGTATTTAGATGGGTGACTGTTCCTGGGGGATATTTAGATGGGAGTCTGTTCCTGGGGGGTATTTAGATGGGAGTCTGTTCCTGGGGGGTATTTAGATGGGTGTCTGTTCCTGGGGGTATTTAGATGGGTGTCTGTTCCTGGGGGGTATTTAGATGGGTGTCTGTTCCTGGGGGTATTTAGATGGGAGTCTGTTCCTGGGGGGTATTTAGATGGGTGTCTGTTCCTGGGGGTATTTAGATGGGTGTCTGTTCCTGGGGGGTATTTAGATGGGTGTCTGTTCCTGGGGGTATTTAGATGGGAGTCTGTTCCTGGGGGGTATTTAGATGGGAGTCTGTTCCTGGGGGGTATTTAGATGGGTGTCTGTTCCTGGGGGTATTTAGATGGGAGTCTGTTCCTGGGGGGTATTTAGATGGGTGTCTGTTCCTGGGGGTATTTAGATGGGAGTCTGTTCCTGGGGGGTATTTAGATGGGAGTCTGTTCCTGGGGGGTATTTAGATGGGTGTCTGTTCCTGGGGGTATTTAGATGGGAGTCTGTTCCTGGGGGGTATTTAGATGGGTGTCTGTTCCTGGGGGGTATTTAGATGGGAGTCTGTTCCTGGGGGGTATTTAGATGGGAGTCTGTTCCTGGGGGGTATTTAGATGGGTGTCTGTTCCTGGGGGGTATTTAGATGGGAGTCTGTTCCTGGGGGGTATTTAGATGGGTGTCTGTTCCTGGGGGGTATTTAGATGGGTGTCTGTTCCTGGGGGATATTTAGATGGGTGTCTGTTCCTGGGGGGTATTTAGATGGGTGTCTGTTCCTGGGGGATATTTAGATGGGTGTCTGTTCCTGGGGGGTATTTTGATGGGTGTCTGTTCCTGGGGGGTATTTAGATGGGTGTCTGTTCCTGGGGGGTATTTAGATGGGTGTCTGTTCCTGGGGGGTATTTAGATGGGTGTCTGTTCCTGGGGGATATTTAGATGGGTGTCTGTTCCTGGGGGGTATTTAGATGGGTGTCTGTTCCTGGGGGATATTTAGATGGGTGTCTGTTCCTGGGGGTATTTAGATGGGTGTCTGTTCCTGGGGGGTATTTAGATGGGTGTCTGTTCCTGGGGGGTATTTAGATGGGTGTCTGTTCCTGGGGGGTATTTAGATGGGTGTCTGTTCCTGGGGGATATTTAGATGGGTGTCTGTTCCTGGGGGTATTTAGATGGGTGTCTGTTCCTGGGGGGTATTTAGATGGGTGTCTGTTCCTGGGGGTATTTAGATGGGAGTCTGTTCCTGGGGGGTATTTAGATGGGAGTCTGTTCCTGGCAGGTATTTAGATGGGTGTCTGTTCCTGGGGGATATTTAGATGGGAGTCTGTTCCTGGGGGGTATTTAGATGGGTGTCTGTTCCTGGGGGATATTTAGATGGGTGTCTGTTCCTGGGGGTATTTAGATGGGTGTCTGTTCCTGGGGGGTATTTAGATGGGTGTCTGTTCCTGGGGGCTATTTAGATGGGTGTCTGTTCCTGGGGGGTATTTAGATGGGTGTCTGTTCCTGGGGGATATTTAGATGGGTGTCTGTTCCTGGGGGTATTTAGATGGGTGTCTGTTCCTGGCGGGTATTTAGATGGGTGTCTGTTCCTGGGGGGTATTTAGATGGGTGTCTGTTCCTGGGGGGTATTTAGATGGGTGTCTGTTCCTGGGGGGTATTTAGATGGGTGTCTGTTCCTGGGGGATATTTAGATGGGTGTCTGTTCCTGGGGGTATTTAGATGGGTGTCTGTTCCTGGGGGGTATTTAGATGGGTGTCTGTTCCTGGGGGTATTTAGATGGGAGTCTGTTCCTGGGGGGTATTTAGATGGGAGTCTGTTCCTGGGGGGTATTTAGATGGGAGTCTGTTCCTGGCAGGTATTTAGATGGGTGTCTGTTCCTGGGGGATATTTAGATGGGAGTCTGTTCCTGGCAGGTATTTAGATGGGTGTCTGTTCCTGGGGGTATTTAGATGGGAGTCTGTTCCTGGGGGGTATTTAGATGGGTGTCTGTTCCTGGGGGTATTTAGATGGGTGTTTGTTCCTGGGGGTATTTAGATGGGTGTCTGTTCCTGGGGGGTATTTAGATGGGAGTCTGTTCCTGGGGGTATTTAGATGGGAGTCTGTTCCTGGGGGGTATTTAGATGGGTGTCTGTTCCTGGGGGTATTTAGATGGGTGTCTGTTCCTGGGGGGTATTTAGATGGGAGTCTGTTCCTGGGGGGTATTTAGATGGGTGTCTGTTCATGGGGGTATTTAGATGGGTGTCTGTTCCTGGGGGGTATTTAGATGGGAGTCTGTTCCTGGGGGGTATTTAGATGGGTGTCTGTTCCTGGGGGTATTTAGATGGGTGTCTGTTCCTGGGGGGTATTTAGATGGGAGTCTGTTCCTGGGGGTATTTAGATGGGAGTCTGTTCCTGGGGGGTATTTAGATGGGTGTCTGTTCCTGGGGGTATTTAGATGGGAGTCTGTTCCTGGGGGGTATTTAGATGGGTGTCTGTTCCTGGGGGTATTTAGATGGGTGTCTGTTCCTGGGGGGTATTTAGATGGGAGTCTGTTCCTGGGGGTATTTAGATGGGAGTCTGTTCCTGGGGGGTATTTAGATGGGTGTCTGTTCCTGGGGGTATTTAGATGGGAGTCTGTTCCTGGGGGGTATTTAGATGGGTGTCTGTTCCTGGGGGTATTTAGATGGGTGTCTGTTCCTGGGGGATATTTAGATGGGTGTCTGTTCCTGGGGGGTATTTAGATGGGTGTCTGTTCCTGGGGGGTATTTAGATGGGTGTCTGTTCCTGGGGGTATTTAGATGGGAGTCTGTTCCTGGGGGGTATTTAGATGGGAGTCTGTTCCTGGGGGGTATTTAGATGGGAGTCTGTTCCTGGCAGGTATTTAGATGGGTGTCTGTTCCTGGGGGTATTTAGATGGGAGTCTGTTCCTGGGGGGTATTTAGATGGGTGTCTGTTCCTGGGGGATATTTAGATGGGTGTCTGTTCCTGGGGGGTATTTAGATGGGAGTCTGTTCCTGGGGGGTATTTAGATGGGAGTCTGTTCCTGGGGGGTATTTAGATGGGAGTCTGTTCCTGGGGGTATTTAGATGGGTGTCTGTTCCTGGGGGTATTTAGATGGGAGTCTGTTCCTGGGGGTATTTAGATGGGTGTCTGTTCCTGGGGGTATTTAGATGGGTGTCTGTTCCTGGGGGATATTTAGATGGGAGTCTGTTCCTGGGGGGTATTTAGATGGGAGTCTGTTCCTGGGGGGTATTTAGATGGGTGTCTGTTCCTGGGGGTATTTAGATGGGTGTCTGTTCCTGGGGGGTATTTAGATGGGAGTCTGTTCCTGGGGGTATTTAGATGGGAGTCTGTTCCTGGGGGGTAATTAGATGGGTGTCTGTTCCTGGGGGTATTTAGATGGGTGTCTGTTCCTGGGGGGTATTTAGATGGGAGTCTGTTCCTGGGGGGTATTTAGATGGGTGTCTGTTCCTGGGGGTATTTAGATGGGTGTCTGTTCCTGGGGGGTATTTAGATGGGAGTCTGTTCCTGGGGGTATTTAGATGGGAGTCTGTTCCTGGGGGGTATTTAGATGGGTGTCTGTTCCTGGGGGTATTTAGATGGGAGTCTGTTCCTGGGGGGTATTTAGATGGGTGTCTGTTCCTGGGGGGTATTTAGATGGGAGTCTGTTCCTGGGGGGTATTTAGATGGGTGTCTGTTCCTGGGGGTATTTAGATGGGAGTCTGTTCCTGGGGGGTATTTAGATGGGTGTCTGTTCCTGGGGGTATTTAGATGGGTGTCTGTTCCTGGGGGGTATTTAGATGGGTGTCTGTTCCTGGGGGTATTTAGATGGGAGTCTGTTCCTGGGGGGTATTTAGATGGGAGTCTGTTCCTGGGGGGTATTTAGATGGGTGTCTGTTCCTGGGGGTATTTAGATGGGAGTCTGTTCCTGGGGGGTATTTAGATGGGAGTCTGTTCCTGGGGGGTATTTAGATGGGAGTCTGTTCCTGGGGGGTATTTAGATGGGTGTCTGTTCCTGGGGGTATTTAGATGGGAGTCTGTTCCTGGGGGGTATTTAGATGGGAGTCTGTTCCTGGGGGTATTTAGATGGGTGTCTGTTCCTGGGGGTATTTAGATGGGAGTCTGTTCCTGGGGGTATTTAGATGGGTGTCTGTTCCTGGGGGGTATTTAGATGGGTGTCTGTTCCTGGGGGGTATTTAGATGGGTGTCTGTTCCTGGGGGTATTTAGATGGGTGTCTGTTCCTGGGGGGTATTTAGATGGGAGTCTGTTCCTGGGGGGTATTTAGATGGGTGTCTGTTCCTGGGGGTATTTAGATGGGTGTCTGTTCCTGGGGGGTATTTAGATGGGAGTCTGTTCCTGGGGGGTATTTAGATGGGTGTCTGTTCCTGGGGGTATTTAGATGGGTGTCTGTTCCTGGGGGGTATTTAGATGGGAGTCTGTTCCTGGGGGTATTTAGATGGGAGTCTGTTCCTGGGGGGTATTTAGATGGGTGTCTGTTCCTGGGGGTATTTAGATGGGAGTCTGTTCCTGGGGGGTATTTAGATGGGTGACTGTTCCTGGGGGATATTTAGATGGGAGTCTGTTCCTGGGGGGTATTTAGATGGGAGTCTGTTCCTGGGGGGTATTTAGATGGGAGTCTGTTCCTGGGGGATATTTAGATGGGTGTCTGTTCCTGGGGGTATTTAGATGGGTGTCTGTTCCTGGGGGGTATTTAGATGGGTGTCTGTTCCTGGGGGGTATTTAGATGGGTGTCTGTTCCTGGGGGGTATTTAGATGGGTGTCTGTTCCTGGGGGATATTTAGATGGGTGTCTGTTCCTGGGGGTATTTAGATGGGTGTCTGTTCCTGGGGGGTATTTAGATGGGTGTCTGTTCCTGGGGGTATTTAGATGGGAGTCTGTTCCTGGGGGGTATTTAGATGGGAGTCTGTTCCTGGCAGGTATTTAGATGGGTGTCTGTTCCTGGGGGATATTTAGATGGGAGTCTGTTCCTGGGGGGTATTTAGATGGGTGTCTGTTCCTGGGGGGTATTTAGGTGGGTGTCTGTTCCTGGGGGGTATTTAGATGGGTGTCTGTTCCTGGGGGGTATTTAGATGGGTGTCTGTTCCTGGGGGATATTTAGATGGGTGTCTGTTCCTGGGGGTATTTAGATGGGTGTCTGTTCCTGGGGGGTATTTAGATGGGTGTCTGTTCCTGGGGGTATTTAGATGGGAGTCTGTTCCTGGGGGGTATTTAGATGGGAGTCTGTTCCTGGGGGGTATTTAGATGGGAGTCTGTTCCTGGCAGGTATTTAGATGGGTGTCTGTTCCTGGGGGATATTTAGATGGGAGTCTGTTCCTGGCAGGTATTTAGATGGGTGTCTGTTCCTGGGGGTATTTAGATGGGAGTCTGTTCCTGGGGGGTATTTAGATGGGTGTCTGTTCCTGGGGGTATTTAGATGGGTGTTTGTTCCTGGGGGTATTTAGATGGGTGTCTGTTCCTGGGGGGTATTTAGATGGGAGTCTGTTCCTGGGGGTATTTAGATGGGAGTCTGTTCCTGGGGGGTATTTAGATGGGTGTCTGTTCCTGGGGGTATTTAGATGGGTGTCTGTTCCTGGGGGGTATTTAGATGGGAGTCTGTTCCTGGGGGGTATTTAGATGGGTGTCTGTTCATGGGGGTATTTAGATGGGTGTCTGTTCCTGGGGGGTATTTAGATGGGAGTCTGTTCCTGGGGGGTATTTAGATGGGTGTCTGTTCCTGGGGGTATTTAGATGGGTGTCTGTTCCTGGGGGGTATTTAGATGGGAGTCTGTTCCTGGGGGTATTTAGATGGGAGTCTGTTCCTGGGGGGTATTTAGATGGGTGTCTGTTCCTGGGGGTATTTAGATGGGAGTCTGTTCCTGGGGGGTATTTAGATGGGTGTCTGTTCCTGGGGGTATTTAGATGGGTGTCTGTTCCTGGGTGGTATTTAGATGGGAGTCTGTTCCTGGGGGTATTTAGATGGGAGTCTGTTCCTGGGGGGTATTTAGATGGGTGTCTGTTCCTGGGGGTATTTAGATGGGAGTCTGTTCCTGGGGGGTATTTAGATGGGTGTCTGTTCCTGGGGGTATTTAGATGGGTGTCTGTTCCTGGGGGATATTTAGATGGGTGTCTGTTCCTGGGGGGTATTTAGATGGGTGTCTGTTCCTGGGGGGTATTTAGATGGGTGTCTGTTCCTGGGGGTATTTAGATGGGAGTCTGTTCCTGGGGGGTATTTAGATGGGAGTCTGTTCCTGGGGGGTATTTAGATGGGAGTCTGTTCCTGGCAGGTATTTAGATGGGTGTCTGTTCCTGGGGGTATTTAGATGGGAGTCTGTTCCTGGGGGGTATTTAGATGGGTGTCTGTTCCTGGGGGTATTTAGATGGGAGTCTGTTCCTGGGGGGTATTTAGATGGGTGTCTGTTCCTGGGGGGTATTTAGATGGGTGTCTGTTCCTGGGGGATATTTAGATGGGTGTCTGTTCCTGGGGGGTATTTAGATGGGAGTCTGTTCCTGGGGGGTATTTAGATGGGTGTCTGTTCCTGGGGGGTATTTAGATGGGTGTCTGTTCCTGGGGGGTATTTAGATGGGTGTCTGTTCCTGGGGGATATTTAGATGGGTGTCTGTTCCTGGGGGGTATTTAGATGGGAGTCTGTTCCTGGGGGGTATTTAGATGGGTGTCTGTTCCTGGGGGTATTTAGATGGGAGTCTGTTCCTGGGGGGTATTTAGATGGGTGTCTGTTCCTGGGGGATATTTAGATGGGTGTCTGTTCCTGGGGGGTATTTAGATGGGTGTCTGTTCCTGGGGGGTATTTAGATGGGAGTCTGTTCCTGGGGGGTATTTAGATGGGTGTCTCTTCCTGGGGGCGGGTGGGGGGGTGATTCTGATGGGTTGTCTTTGAACAGGGGAGGGGTAATTAGATGGGGTCTTCATAGTGAGGGTATTAGATGGGGGGGTCTATTCACAGGGGTATATTTTCTGGGGGGAGGGCGGAAATAATTTCCAGGGGAGGGAATCATTTGCTGGGGGGGGAATATTTGCGGGGGGAAATAATTTGAGGGGGGAGCTTTGCGGGAGGGAAATATTTTGCGGGGAGGGGGTAATATTTGCGGGGGGAGGGGTAATATTTGCGGCGGGGGGGGGGGGGGGGCAATCCAGAAAGAGACAAAATGCCGCAAAGTGAGAGAAATCCAGAGAGAGCTAGAGAAAGTAAATAAAAGAGAGAAAAAGTCAGAAATGGAGGAAGGACAGAAAGAGACAGACAAAAAGAGGAGGGAAAAAAGTGGAGGGAAAGAACATAGACATAAAGAAATTGCAGGCAGCAAAGAGACAAACAGAAAGCCAGTGAGAGAAAGGCACACAGAGAATCACAGAGAGAGAGAGATTGAGAGACAGAAGGACAGAGAAAGCCATTGAGACAGAAAGACACAATCACTCAGAGAGAAACAGAGAGAGAACAGAGAGAGAGAAACACAAAGTGAGGGAGAGAGAGATGGGGAAACAGAGAGAGAGAGAGAGAAACAGAGAGAGAGAGAGAAACACACACACACAGAGAAACACAAAGTGAGGGAGAAAGCGATGGGGAAACACAGATAGAGAGAGAGAAACACAGAGAGAGAGAGAGAGAAATGCACACACACACAGAAACACACACATACACACACAGAAGTACAGAGAGAGAGAGAGAGAAACACACACACACAGAGAAACAGAGAGAGAGAAACAGAGAGAGAGAGAGAAACAAACAGAGAGAGAAACAGAGAGAGAGAGAGAAACAGATAGAGAGAAACAGAGAGAAACAGACAGACAGAGAGAGAGAAACCGACAGAGAGAGACAGAGAGAGAGAAACAGAGACAGAGAAACAGAGAGAGAGAAAGAGAGAGAGAGAGAGAGAGAGAGAAGCAGAGAGGGAGGGAGAGATTGCGAGAGAGAGATTGAGTGAGAAGGAGGGAGAAAGGCAGAGAGAGACAATAAAGGTGTGATACTCACCATCCTACACGGTCTGTGCTCCATTGTTGGACTCTAACACCTTCCCTCCGTTAGCTCGTCCATGGGGAACAGATCCTGGAGAGGGAGATTGGGGTGGGAATTGGAGAAAACGGACTGGGACAGAGAGAGGGGGATACAGACTGTCACACACACACACTGTAATCAGCTTGAAATTCACCTGGACACAGAGACACAGAGAGTGAGACACAGAAACTCACCTTCAGACACCAGCCGCATGGAAAGAAAGAGTAGAGGCTGATGTTGTCCTAATATATTCCACAACCTGTCACTCAAAACAGCCAGTCCACCCAAAATACAGCTCATCCAACCAGATCTCAGGTTCCTCCATCTGGACACGGCCTCCCAGGTATGGGACAGTCCAAGGTGAGTTTCTGTGTAAACAGGGAATGGGTGAGAGAGGGATATTCCAGTCATATCCCAAATGGACCATTCCATGGTTTCAATCTCACATTGAAGAGCTGGAACCTGTCATAGCCACTAAGCGCATTGCACTGCTGAACTACAAGAAAGCCGCCAGCGAGTTAACATCCGTAGCACTTAAAGCAGCCAGAAGCGCTGCACAAAGGACAGCCAGGCGCTGTGCAAATGACTACTGGCAACACCTATGCAGTCGTATTCAGCTGGCCTCTGACACAGGAAATATCAGCGGGATGTATGATGGCATTAAGAGAGCTTTTGGGCCAACCATCAAGAAGATCGTCCCCCTCAAATCTAAATCAGGGGACACAATCACTGACCAATGCAAGCAAATGGACCGCTGGGTGGAGCACTACCCAGAACTGTACTCCAGGGAAAATGTTGTCACTGAGACCGCCCTCAATGCAACCCTGTCTCTGACAGTCACGGATGAGCTGGACGTACAGCCAACAAAATCGTAACTCAGTGATGCCATTGATTCTCTAGCCAGCGGGGAAGCCCCTGGGTAGGACAGCATTACCCCTGAAATAATCAAGAGTGCCAAGCCTGTTACACTTTCAGCTCTGCACGAACTGCTTTGCCTGTGCTGGGACGAAGGAGCAGTACCACAGGACATGCGTGATGTCAATATCATCACCCTCTATAAGAACAAGGGTGACCGCGGTGACTGCAACAACTACCGTGGAATCTCCCTGCTCAGCATAGTGGAGAAAGTCTTCGCTCGAGTGGCTTTAAACAGGCTCCAGAAGCTGGCTGAGCGTGTCTACCCTGAGGCACAGTGTGGCTTTCGAGCAAAGAGATCCACCATTGACATGCTGTTCTCCCATCGCCAGCTACAGGAGAAATGCCGTGAACAACAGATGCCCCTCTACATTGCTTTCATTGATCTCACCAAAGCCTTTGGCCTCGTCAGCAGGAGTGGTCTCTTCAGACTACTAGAAAAGATCGGATGTCCACCAAACTACTAAGTATCATCACCTCATTCCATGACAATATGAAAGGCACAATTCAGTATAGCGGCACCTCATCAGACCCCTTTCCTATCCTGAGTGGCGTCAAACAGGGCTGTGTTCTCGCACCCACACTGTTTGGGATGTTCTTCTCCCTGCTGCTCTCACATGCATTTAAGTCCTCAGAAGAAGGAATTTTCCTCCACACAAGATCAGGTGGCAGGTTGTTCAAACTTGCCCGTCTAAAAGCGAAGACCAAAGTACGGGGGAAAGGAAATTATGATGCGATTAGGCAAGATTTAGGATGCGTAGGATGGGGAAGGAAACTGCAGGGGATGGGCACAATCGAAATGTGGAGCTTATTCAAGGAGCAGCTACTGCGTGTCCTTGATAAGTATGTACCTGTCAGGCAGGGAGGAAGTTGTCAAGCGAGGGAGCCGTGGTTTACTAAAGAAGTTGAAGAGCTTGTCAAGAGGAAGAAGAAGGCTTATGTTAGGATGAGACGTGAAGGCTCAGTTAGGGCGCTTGAGAGTTACAAGCTAGCCAGGAAGGATTTAAAGGGAGAGATAAGAAGAGCAAGGAGAGGACACGAGAAGTCATTGGCGGATAGGATCAAAGAAAACCCTAAGGCTTTCTAAAGGTATATCAGGAATAAAAGAATGACTAGAGATAGGTTAGGGCCAATCAAGGATAGTAGTGGGAAGTTGTGTGTGGAATCGGAGGAGATAGGGGAAGTGTTAAATGAATATTTTTCGTGAGTATTTACAGTGGAGAAAGAAAATGTTGTCGAGGAGAATACTGAGATACAGACGACTAGGCTAGATGGGATTGAGGTTCACAAGGAGGAGGTGTTAGCAATTTTGGAAAGTGTGAAAATAGATAAGTCCCCTGGGCCAGATGGGATTTATCCTAGGATTCTCTGGGAAGCCAGGGAGGAGATTGCAGAGCCTTTGTCCTTGATCTTTATGTCGTCATTGTCGACAGGAATAGTGCCAGAAGACTGGAGGATAGCAAATGTTGTCCCCTTTTTCAAGAAGGGGAGTAGAGACAGCCCTGGTAATTATAGACCTGTGAGCCTTACTTCGGTTGTGGGTAAAATGTTGGAAAAGGTTATAAGAGATAGGATTTATAATCATCTTGAAAAGAATAAGTTCATTAGAGATAGTCAGCACGGTTTTGTGAAGGGTAGGTCGTGCCTCACAAACCTTATTGAGTTTTTTGACAAGGTGCCCAAAAAGGTGGATGAGGGTAAAGCCGTGGATGTGGTCTATATAGATTTCAGTAAGGCGTTTGATAAAGTTCCCCATGGTAGGCTATTGCAGAAAATACAGAAGTATGGGATTGAAGGTGAATTAGTGCTTTGGATCAGAAAGTGGCTAGCTGAAAGAAGACAGAGGGTGGTGGTTGATGGTAAATGTTCATCCTGGAGTATAGTTTCTAGTGGTGTACCGCAAGGATCTGTTTTATGGCCACTGCTGTTTGTCATTTTTATAAATGACATGGATGAGGGTGTAGAAGGGTGGGTTAGTAAATTTGCGGATGACACGAAGGTCGGTGGAGTTGTGGATAGTGCCGAAGGATGTTGTAGGGTACAGAGGGACATAGCTAGGCTGCAGAGCTGGGCTGAGAGATGGCAAATGGAGTTTAATGCGGAAAAGTGTGAGGTGATTCACTTCGGAAGGAGTAACAGGATTGCAGAATACTGGGCTAATGGGAAGATTCTTGGTAGTGTAGATGAGCAGAGAGATCTTGGTGTCCAGGTACATAAATCCCTGAAAGTTGCCACCCAGGTTAATAGAGCTGTTAAGAAGGCATATGGTGTGTTAGCTTTTATTAGTAGGGGGATCGAGTTTCGGAGCCACGAGGTCATGCTGCAGCTGTACAGAACTCTGGTGCGGCCGCACCTGGAGTATTGCATGCAGTTCTGGTCACCGCATTATAGGAAGGATGTGGAAGCTTTGGAAAAGGTGCAGAGGAAATTTACTAGGATGTTGCCTGGTATGGAGGGAAGGTCTTACGAGGAAAGGCTGAGGGACTTGAGGTTGTTTTCGTTAGAGAGAAGGAGGAGGAGAGGTGACTTAATCAGAGGGTTGGACAGGGTGGATAGTGAGAGCCTTTTTCCTCGGATGGTGATGGAAAACACAAGGGGACATTGCTTTAAGTTGAGGGGTGATAGATATAGGACAGATGTTTACTCAGAGAGTAGTAGGGGCGTGGAACGCCCTGCCTGCAACAGTAGTAGACTCGCCAACTTTAAGGGCATTTAAGTGGTCATTGGATAGACATATGGATGAAAATGGAATAGTGCAGGTCAGATGGTTTCACAGGTCGGCGCAACATCGAGGGCCGAAGGGCCTGTACTGTGCTGTAATGTTCTATGTTCTAATGTTCTATGTTCTACGGAAAGTCCTCATCAGGGAACTCCTCTTTGCTGACGATGCTGCATTAACATCTCACACTGAAGAGTGTCTGCAGAGACTCATTGACAGGTTTGCGGCTGCCTGCAATGAATTTGGCCTAACCATCAGCCTCAAGAAAACGAACATCATGGAACAGGACGTCAGAAATGCCCCATCTATCAATATCGGCGACCACACTCTGGAAGTGGTTCAAGAGTTCACCTACCTAAGCTCAACTATCACTGTCTCTCGATGCAGAATTAAACAAGTGCATGGGAAAGACTTCCTCTGCTATGTCCAGACTGGCCAAGAGAGTGTGGGAAAATGGCGCACTGACACAGAACACAGAAGTCCGAGTCCATCAAGCCTGTGTCCTCAGTACCTTGCTCTACGGCAGCGAGGCCTGGACAACATACGTCAGCCAAGAGCAATGTCTCAATTCATTCCATCTTCACTGCCTCCGGAGAATCCTTGGCATTAGGTGGCAGGACCGTACGACCAACACAGAAGTCCTCGAGGCGGCCAACATCCCCAGCATATACACACTACTGAGCCAACGGCGCTTGAGATGGCTTGGCCATGTGAGCCGCATGGTAGATGACAGGATCCCCAAGGACACATTGTACTGTGAGCTCGTCACTGGTACCAGACCCATCAGCCGTCCATGGCTCCGCTTTAAAGACGTCTGCAAACACGACATGAAGTCCTGTGACATTGATCACAAGTCGTGGGAGTCAGTTGCCAGTGATCGCCAGAGCTGGCTGGCAACCATAAAGGCGGGACTAAAACGTGGTGAGTCGAAGAGACTTAGCAGTTGGCAGGAAAAAAGACAGAAGCGCAAGGAGAGAACTAACTGTGTAACAGCCCCGACAACGAATTTTATCTGCAGCACCTGTGGAAGAGCCTGTCACTCTAGAATTGGCCTTTATAGCCACTCCAGGCGCTGCTGCACAAACCACTGACCACCTCCAGGCGCTTACCCATTGTCTCTCGAGACAAGGAGGCCAAAGAAGAAGATATCCCAGAACCTGTCACACAAAACAGGCAGTCCACCCAAAATACAGCTCATCCAACCAGCTCTCAGCTTCCCCCATCTGGACACTGCCTCCCAGTATGGGACAGTCCAAGTTGAGTCTCTGTGTAAACAGGGAATGGGGGAGAGAGGGACATTCCAGTCATATCCCAAATGGACCATTCCAGACAGAAACCTGTCTATCTGTCTCTCTCTCCCTCCCCCAAAAACCTCATTAACAGAGCAGAAAAGCTGCTGTAATTTAAAACCTGGAGGGGCTGCTTTGGATAATGGCCATTTAACACTAATTGCATTAAATGTCTTTCACTATTCACTTCCAGTTAACAGAAAGTTCAGAAAATGATTGAAAATGTCTCACTGCAGTTACCTTGAAATTCTGACAAAGAGTTTTTGCTGGAGAGGCCGGTTTGACTGCAGTATAAACAGGCAGTTTTAATTCAGATTTTCAATTCCACTGTGTGACAAAGGCTGAAACTAGAGACAGGTTAATGGTGCAGCCAAGAGAACTTTTACAACCAGTGACATTTCAGACAACAATTCTCACCCATATTTACAGTTATATTTGTCAGTGATTCTTTGTACTGTATTTGCTGCTGTGTTTATGTATTAGCCTGTAATCAATCAAAAAAACCTTCTTAACATTTACCAGTTTAATGTTACAAGGGTTTACAAAGCTGGGAAATTGCCATTTAACACAAATGGTATTAAAGATCTTCCGCTTTTCACCTCCAGTTTATATAAAGTTCAGCGAAAAAGACGTCCACATTCTGACAGAGTTTTTACTGCTGTAATAAAGTGCCCCTTGTTTCCAGGGTCCATTCTAACCTATTTCATTGGAACAAACCCAACTGTAACACAATCTGTTTTCTTCATCATCTTGTAAAAGTGCATCAGCTCACCCTTAAATCTATCCTTATCTGAAGTATAGAGTCCTGTCTCTTTCAGCATATCTTACAACAAAGATGCTCCAAAGTGGAAATCTGTCTCTTTTGCTAATTTATTACACTACCCACTAAAGTTGCATTTTAATCACTCCTAGCCAATTTTAATCACTCCAACATTGTTGGCCATTCCTTGAAACCTCTCCCCCTTTCTCTCTCACATACAAACACAGTCTTCCTTCGAGACTGGTAAACCTCCTCTGCACTCTGTCCAAGGACTTGACATCCTTCCTAAAGTGTGGTGCCCAGGATCGAACACAATACTGCAGTTGAGGCCTAACCAGCAGTTTGAATGAGGCAATTGATTTTAGTTCCTTGTCTTAATTATGTTTTTAAAAAATCATCATCTGCAGTCACAGGCTTAATGATGCTCTTTACTCAAATGGCAATGATCTTTAAATTTGTGTTTTTTTTATGCGTTACTGCAAATATGTCCTTCAGTCTGGAGGAACTCACAGTTGTCTGGTGAGAACACAATGTGTCAATGGAAAGGAATGAGATATAATAAAATAAGGGAGCTCGGTTAGTGGTTACTCTGAGATGGGAAAGGGTCCAGGTTCCAATTCCAGGATCTGTGCTGACAGAGCTGATTGCACAGAGACCAGAAGAATGCAATGGCATTCACACACATATGCACACAAACACACAAAAACCTTCAAAGAAGAGATATTTCAGGCCCTCCAATGGGAATGGTAAGTGAATGGGGTAGGGATATTCCTGTGAATGTTGCAAATGGTTCATTTCAGGACCCTATCACTCTCTCCCTCTCCTCCTGCACAACACCCCCGCCCCCAACCCCCATCCCCAAGACCTCATTAACAACTGAATGTAGAAAAACTGCTGCAATGTAAAACCTGGAGCGGCCTGTTTGGAAAATGGTCATTTGATATAAATTGTATTAAATGCCTTTCACTATTCATCCACAGTTTACAGAAAGGGCAGCAATAACTTGAAATTCTGGCAAAGAGTTCTTGCTGGTGAGGCCTGTTTGCTACAGTTTGAGGAACAAACAATTTTTCTTTGCTTTCTCAGTTTCTCTGGGTGACTATCCCTGAAATTACAACCAGGTAAATGATGCAGCCAAGAAAACTTTTACAACTGGTGACATTTCACAGAACAATTCTGACCCATATTTACACTTGTATCTGTAAACGCTTCGCATCATGATGTTGTTGAATTAATGCATTATCCAGTAAGCATTCTATTTTTATTTATTTTATTTAGAGATACAGCACTGAAACAGGCCCTTCGGCCCACTGAGTCTGTGCCGACCCACAACCATCCCTTTATTAACCTTGCAGTAATCCCATATTCCCTCCCACCTACCTATACTAGGAAAAATTTACAACAGCCAATTTATCTATCAATCTGCAAGTCTTTGGCTGTGGAAGGAAACCGGAGCACCCGGCAAAAACCCACAGGTCACAGGTAGCACCACAGAATCGAAACCCGGTCCCTGGAGCTGCGAGCCTGCGGTGCTAAACACTGTGCCACTGTGCCACCCGTTGAAAATAACTTTCTCAACATTGACCACTGTAAAATCACAAGGATTTACAAAGTTGAGAAACAGCCATTTCGCACAAATGTTATGAAAGGTCTTTCACTTTTCACCTCCAGTTTACATAAAGTTCAGCAATAACTACCTCGAAAATGAGGCAATGAGTTTTTGCTGCTGTATTAAAGTGTCACTTGTTTCACTTTCCATCTTAACTGTTTCTATCCACTGCTTCCCTGGGGGATTCAGACGGATTTTTGTCACTTGTTTATCACTGTCCAAATTCAGGAGCTACTAGTTAATCTGCAGCTGCCTTGGGGAAGCAAATAACATTTAAATTCTTTCACTCAGTTTGGATAAATGAGGACAGTTTGTTTCCAGTAGCAGAGACGGGTCAGGAACCATTGAGCACAGAATGAAGGTGAATAAAAATGGGAGAGAGCTGCGAGGAGATAATCAGGGGAAATAATCCACCACAAGTAGTTCTGGTCTGGAATTCACTGTCTGACAGTTTGGTGAAAGCAGATTTAATATCTATTTTCAAAAGACAATTGCATCAATACTTCAATTCCTCTCACCAATAGTAGAGAAGATCTTCTTCTTTGGCCTCCTTATGTCGAGAGATAATGGGTAAGCGCCTGGAGGTGGTCAGTGGTTTGTGAAGCAGCGCCTGGAGTGGCTATAAAGGCCAATATTAGAGTGACAGGCTCTTCCACAGGTGCTGCAGAGAAATTTATTTGTCGGGGCTGTTACACAGTTGGCTCTCCCCTTGCGCTGCTGTCTTTTTTCCTGCCAACTACTAAGTCTCTTCGACTCGCCACACTTTAGCCCTGTCTTTATGGCTGCCCGCCAATTCTGGCGAGAAGATAACAGCACAAAAAGGGAAGTGAGAGATGTTAGAACTTTAGTGATGAAGAATTCAACGGAACTTAATCAGAGAATTGTTATTTGTAAATGAATATTTGGACTTTATTTGATCTTGTTTTATTTCTGCATTAGCGCCTACTCACTCAAAATAATTTTTCAAACAGAAACCAGGTTAACGTTTACATAGTTGGAAAATTACCATTTAACACTAGATGTATTTAAATTATTTCATTAAGCATCTAAATGTTGCATAAAGTGTCAGACCGACACAAACATACATTCCTCTAACTTACAGCAAACTTTCAAACTCTTTGGAACACAGAATCTCCCCATCAGCAATGGCTCAGTACCTCCATCTGCTGGTGTCCCTGTGTCACTGCAGTTACTGCCCCGCTCACCATCTCCATCTGCTGGTGTACCTGCCTCACTGCAGTTACTGATCCTCTCACCATCTCCATCTGCTGGTGTCCCTGTATCACTGCAGCTACTTTCCCTCTCACCATCTCCATCTGCTGGTATCCCTGTTTCACTGCAGTTACTGCTAATCTCACCATCTCCATCTGCTGGTGTCTCTATCTCACTGCAGTTACTGCGCCTCTCACCATCGCCATCTGCTGGTATCCCTGTCTCACTGCAGTTACTGCTCCTCTCACCATCTCCATCTGCTGTCCACTCCTCCATTACCCCCACCACCTCGTCCCCGTCCCAGGGCACCTTCCCTTGCAATCGCAGGAGGTGTAATACCTGCCCATTTACCTCCTCTCTCCTCAGTATCCCAGGCCCCAAACACTCCTTTCAGGTGAAGCAGCGATTTACTTGTACTTCTTTCAATGTAGTATACTGTATTCGCTGCTCACAGTGTGGTCTCCTCTACATTGGGGAGACCAAGCGCAGACTGGGTGACCGCTTTGCGGAACATCTCCGCTCAGTCCGCAAGCAGGACCCTGAGCTTCCGGTTGCTTGTCATTTCAACACTCCCCCCTGCTCTCATGCTCACATCTCTGTCCTGGGATTGCTGCAGTGTTCCAGTGAACATCAACGCAAGCTCGAGGAACAGCATCTCATCTACCGATTAGGCACACTACAGCCTGCCGGACTGAACATTGAGTTCAATAATTTCAGAGCATGACAGCCCCCCACTTTACTTTCATTTTTAGTCATTTTTAGTTATTTTTTCTTCCTTTTTTTTGCATTCCTTTTTACATTTTTTGCATTTATTTCATTTCATCTTAGTTTGTTCAGTTTGCTTACCCACTGTTTTTTTCAGGTTGTTTTTCTTCAGGTTCGCACTTGCTGATGTTCTATATTCAGTATATTCACACCTAATCTGTACTAATGCTTTGTCTTTCAAAACACCATTAACATATTGTTTGCCTTTGCTCCGTGACCTTTTGGTCAGCTATGTGGCCTGGTCCAATCTGCACCTTCTCCTTTGTTATCTCTTGCCCAACCCCCACCTCACTTGTTTATAATCTGTGACTTTTCTAATATTTGTCAGTTCCGAAGAAGGGTCACTGACCCGAAACGTTAACTCTGCTTCTCTTTCCACAGATGCTGCCAGACCTGCTGAGTGAATCCAGCATTTCTTGTTTTTGTTTCAGATTTCCAGCATCCGCAGTATTTTGCTTTTATCCATCTGCTGTTCCCTGTCTCACTGCAGTTACTGCCCCCACTCACCATCTCGATCTGCTGGTGTCCCTGATTCACTGCAGTTACTTCCCCCTCTCACCATCTCCATCTGCTGGTGTCCCTGTCTCACTGCAGTTACTGTCCCCCCTCACCATCTCCATCTGCTTGTGTCCCTGTCTCACTGCAGTTACTGCCCCCTCTCACCATCTCCATCTGCTGGTATCCCTCTCTCACTGCAGTTACTGCTCCTCTCACCATCTCCATCTGCTGGTGTCCCTGTCTCACTGCAGTTACTGTCCCCCCTCACCATCTCCATCTGCTTGTGTCCCTGTCTCACTGCAGTTACTGCCCCCTCTCACCATCTCCATCTGCTGGTATCCCTCTCTCACTGCAGTTACTGCTCCTCTCACCATCTCCATCTGCTGGTGTCCCTGTCTCACTGCAGTTACTTGAAGCTGTCCAATGGACAAAACAGGCTCTTCAGCAGTTGGACAGTCAGTAGTCTAGTCCAGTTGAAGTGATGCTCTTCTTCGTCCAGCGGTGAATACAGCAATTACGGTTCAGTAGTTGAAGTAATTGATTATTTTCTTTTAAGAAATTAACCTGGCTTGACTTATCAGAATTCAGAGAGTATAATAAATAGGATTTAAATAAACTGTGGGAGAGCTCTCTTTCCTTCAGTATATGCTGGCAGAACAGATATCTGTGTGTCTCTTAACTGTGTCTGTCAAAAGCCAGTTATTTTAGCTAATTTTTCAAAAGGCAATCAGCAACATTGTATCTTTGTCCTTGTTCTCCAAATGGCTGTTTCTGGGTAACCAGGCTGCTTTATTTGAATCTAGTTAGTTTCCTCTCCGTGTGGTTGCTTCCAACGGCAACTAAAATGCATCATCTTAGCAATTTCTGAGGCTTGATTGTTCTTAAAGCAGGAATGATCCTTTTACAGCCTTAAAAGCATGCTGCATACTTCCTGGAAAAGAATTTAAAAATGAACTACATGATCATAACAATGTAAAAAGATGGAGATGAGAAAAAATGTTTAAAAAATAATGTTTAATTAGCTTAATTAGATTCCTTATAATTAATTAAACAAACCCCAGTCGAAGAAAAGTAAAAAGTGGTTGAATCTTCTGTTTATTTATAAGGCATAACGTTTTTCAGTATTAGAAGGATGTAAATTAGTAACGTAAGTGGTTGTAGAGTAGAGGTATTAATTAAAATAATGAAGAATATAATTAATTAATTAATTAAGTAAGTAAAACACAATCGGAATGGCAGGGCTAGGGATATGTTGCAGCTCTAGTATGTGGGAGCTGCTGGACACGAGTGTGATCCACTGCAACCACAGCTGCAGTAAGTGTCTGCTGCTCGAGGAACTTCACCTCAGAGTTGATGAGCTGGAGGCCAAGTGACAACACTGTGATGCATCAGGAAGGGGAAAAGTTACTTGGACACTTTGTTCATGAAGGCAGTCACACCACTTAGGCTAGGGTTTGGTGATTTGGTCAGTGGTCAGGAACAGGAGGGTGTGACTGCGAGTGGGGCAGGTAAGGGGATTGAGAAATTACATGTGGAGGAGCCTCAGCACATGCAATTGTTCAACAAGTTAGAGGTTCTTGCAGCTTGTATGGAAGAGAGTGGGGACAGTAGGGCGGATGAACAAACTGACATTAGCACCGTGGTGCAGGAGGCCACTCAAATGGGAGGAGTAAACAGGAATGCAGTGGTCGTAGGGGACAGGACAGTCAGTGGGATCGACACTGTTCTCTGCACTCAAGTGCGTGACTCCAGAAGGCTGTGTTGCCGGAGTTCAGAAAATTTTCTCAGGGATGAAAAGGAACTTACAGTGGAAGGGGGAGGGTCCAATTGTTGTGGTCCACTCGGCTACCAACGACATAGATAGGACTAAGATAGTGGTTATGTTTAGAGATTATGAGCAGCTAGGGGCTAAATTAAAAAAGCAGAACCACAAAGGTAATCATCTCTAGATTACTATCTAAAGCACCTAAAAATTGGAATTGGATAAATAAGATGAGAGTGCTGAATGCGTGGCTGAAAACTTGGTGCTGGAGAAATGGGTTTCGATTCATGGGACACTGGCACAAGTACTGGGGAGAGACGGAGCTGTATCTTTGGAATGAGCTTCCCTTGTGCCATGCTGGAAACAGTGTCCTGACGAATATTATAAATAGGGCATGAGAGGGCTTTATATAGGGGGTGGCGCGGAGCGGGGTGGGGGGAAGAGAGATGTGGCACTGTAATATTCATGGGTGATTTTAATGTACATATAGATTGGACGAATCAGATTTGCAAAGGCAGTCTGGAAGATAAGTTCCTGGAGCATATTTAGTACAAATTTCTTAGAGCAGTACGTTCTGGTGCCAATCAAGGAAATGGCCATTTTAGACCTGGTAATATTCAATGAGAAAGGATTAATTAATGGCCTCATAGGAAAGAAGCCTCTAAGCAACAGTGATCATAACATGATAGACATAACATAAATGGAATAGAATGCTGCGGGCCAACCTTTTCATCGAAATTCATTGAACTACGTGAAGCACATTGCAGGATGCTAATTGTCATAACACTAGCAGGTTATTTAACTTCACTGTACCCCATAAAAAGGATGGAAATTCTGGACATAATTTTAACTTTGGTCGAGGCCTGCACCATTTAATGAAGTAAAGGGAAGAAAGCGGGTTTGGTCACTAGATATGGGATCAGTCGTTATTAGTTGCAGAACTTCCAAAGTTGAAGGAACTGACTAATTTGAACATTGTCCAGTGGTATAACTGGGTGATAACGAATTCGCCGCCCATTATACACCATGCCTGATATCCGATTCTGCTCACTCCAAATCGATCTCGCCAGTTTTATAGCATTGATCAAAGTAAAAATAACCCAATGATTTTAGTATCATTCCATCCATTTAATATCTGTGTCTCTGTGTACAACAAAGATTGTTGGTATCAAGCTATTTTTGTCTCAGAATTCTCCCTCCCACCACCTCCAGCCAGAATGCTTCCGGATTATTTCCTCTCTCTCTCATTTTCACAGTTAACTTGTTATTGATTCTCATCCTGTCTCGAGGAAAGTGCGAATTCTCCAAATGGCTCACTAGTTAACTGGCAGCAATCGAAATAGAAGATCTGACGATCAGTAGTTATTATGTAATACTGTGGCAGCTCAATGATATTTGTTTCATTTTTACTCCCTTGTAATACTGCCGCCGTTCGCAATCCATCTGGTTTTGTGCTGCAGGACCATTGATCACTCCGTCTGGGTCACGATCGCTTTCACCTTTGTTTCATTTGTTTCTATTCGCTGCCAGCTGTTAAAAAGGAAATATTGCAATGAAAAAAATGTGGCTGTGGCCCCGGCAACATTGTGCTTTGCTACTGCTGTGTTGAAAATGTCCAGATTTATTTTACACCCAGCAATGCTTACACTCGAATGAAGAACTGTTAGCTGACGTTATATGAACCAATGACGGTATATTATACTTATTAATTCCCTTCTTGCTGGTTTAGCTGCTACACGCGGTAACAGTCACATACATGGCTGTCGCCAATAGATGGTGCAGGGTCTATGGAACAATCACATTCACAATGCTGGTGAGGTGTCGGAAATCAATAATCTTACTCCTCCCTGTATCGGGAAATTTTGTATTTCTGCTGATGATGCGTATCGTGATAATCTGTTCACTGAAACAATTCACTTGCAGGAACTTAACCTTATTTCTTGTTCTCAATGAAAGGTCTCTAATGCTTCAGCTACTCAATTGTTGTCCATTCACTTGCAATTATCCGATAACCCAAACTAAATTGCGAGAGAACCTGAGAAATGCAACGAAATTCACGTTCACTGTCGTTGGCGAGTTAAATAATAAAAGTAACCAATTGAGCCACCATTGTGGAATTAGAATTCAGAAACTGACACTGACACTGGAGTGGAAATCCATTAAATTCAGAGTATTCACCAATACATTAACTTGAGGAACCGACTTCAAAATAAACGATTATCTGTCATAAGAATATTGCAACACAACTGGCCAATGAATATGCTGGATTCAGTCTGGAGAAGAGGATTGAAGACAAACTCTAACCCTGTCAACCCAATATGCTGCATCACCAGCCCAGGGCATGAAGTAGATCAGCTCAAAGACGCCTCTCAAAAACACGATGCAGAATAAGTTCTGGAGACATTGCTAACTGTCAATACAAAGATTAGAATAGAATTTCGTTTGGGGTAAAGGTACAAAATGGGTAGTGGCGGATGGCCGCCCGCCTTACACACCGCCCGATTTTCACTTCCACTGAAGTCACGGAAATTGACCTCCACCACAATTTGATACTCAGCAATCAAACTAATACTGAATCACAGTGAAAGACTGAGCTGCATTTATAAACTGTTATTAATTGAATTAAATGGTTGTTTATTCATTACCTGTTAGTGAAATTGCTACATTTATTACAACTATTATTTAGTAATTACTAACATTATTGTTTGCACTAAAGTAATCATTGTGATTTGTTAGTCAATAAACAATCGTTAGTCCATGATATATTGTCTGACGTCTTCGAAGATTTAGCAAGAAAATGGCAATTCATTCATTCATTCAGTAGTTTATGGGTATTCTGATTCCAGGCCGTTCAGGTGAACTCACATTTAATCCGAATTGGGTAAGGGATCGTTCAAGGATAGACAGCAGTTTGTAGCAAAGAATTACAAATAATTTGTGAGGGATATTATTCCGAAGCTGCAAGATTAGTATCAGCACTGGTTTCCCAGCAGTAGGTGTATCAAAAACAGGGGCTAAAAATTGCAGGGTTAGAGCGAGTGTAACAGGAGTAGGAACACCATTAGTACTGCAGAGGTTGAGGCAGAGCTCTGGATCCAGTGGTAAGCATATCAGCGGTGCTGCAAAATAGGACAGTACTTGTGTTCCTGCAATTGGTACAACAGTACAGCTGCAAAACTGGTCATCAGCAGAATTATCATAAGATCATAAGAACTAGGAGCAGGAGTAGGCCGTCCAGCCCCTCGAGCCTGCTCTGCCATTCAATAAGATCATGGCTGATCTTTTCGTGGACTCAGATCCACTTACCCGCGTTCTCACCGTATCCCTTAATTCCTTTATTGTTCAAAAAGATATCTACCTTAGCTTTAAAAACGTTTACTGAAGAAGCGTCAACTACTTCACTGGGCAAGGAATTCCATAGATTAACAACCCTCTGGGTGAAGAAGTTCCTTCTTAATTCAGTCCTAAATCTGCTCCCTCTAATCTTGAGGCTATGCCCTCTTGTCCTAGCTTCACCTGTCAGTGGAAACATCCTCTCTACTTGTATCTTATCTACTCCCTTCATAATTTTATATGTTTCTATAAGATCCCCTCTCATTCTTCTGAATGCCAATGAATATAATCCCAATCTACACAGTCTCTCCTCATAAACCAACCCCCTCAACTCCGGAATCAACCTAGTGAACCTCCTCTGCACCCTCTCCAGTGCCAGCACATCCTTTCTCAAGTAAGGAGACCAAAACTGCACACAGTACTACAGGTGCGGCCTCACCAGTACCTTATACAGCTGCAACATAACCTCTCTGCTTTTAAACTCAATCCCTTTAGCAATGAAGGACAAAATTCCATTTGCCTTCCTAATTACTTGCGGTACCTGCAGACCAACCTTCTGCGATTCATGCACAAGGACACCCAGGTCCCGCTGCATAGCAGCATGCTGCCACTTTTTACCATTCAAGTAATAATCCTTTTTACTGTTACTCCTACCGAAATGAATGACTTCACATTTATTAACATTGTATTCCATCTGCCAGACCTTTGCCCACTCACTCAATGTATCTATGTTCCTCTGCAAGGTTCCACAGTCATCTGCACACTTTGCTCTGCCACTCATCTTAGTGTCATCTGCAAACTTTGACACCCTACACGTGGTCCCCAACTCCAAATCATCTATATAAATTGTAAATAATTGCGGTCCCAACACCGATCCCTGAGGCACTCCACTAGTGACTGATTGCCAACCAGAATAGCACTCATTTATCCCCACTCTCTGCTTCCTATTAGTCAACCAATCCTCTATCCACGCTAATACTTTACCCCTAACGCCATGCATCCTTATCTTATGCAGCAGCCTCTTGTGTGGCACCTTGTCGAAGGCCTTTTGGAAATCTAGGTACACCACATCCACTGGGTCCCCATTGTCCACCTTGCTCGTAATGCCATCTCTTTTAGTACCCTGGGATGCATTCCATCAGGGCCAGGAGACTTATCAATCCTTAGCTCCATTAGCTTGCCCAACACTACCTCTTCCGTAATAATGATTGTTTCCAGGTCCTCACCTACGTTCGTCTCTTTGTCAATTACTGGCATGTTATTAATGTCCTCCACTGTGAAGACCGATACAAAATACCTGTTCAATGCCTCGGCCATTTCATATCCCATAACTAAATTCCCCTTCTCATCCTCTAAAGGACCAACGTTTACTTTAGTCACTCTTTTTCGTTTTATATATTTATAGAAACTTTTGCTAACTGTCCTTATATTCTGTGCTAGTTTTTTCTCATGTTCTATCTTGCTTTTCTTTACAGCTCCTTTTGTAGCTTTCTGTTGACCTTTAAAGTTTTCCCAATCTTCTAGTTTCATGCTGTTTTTGGCCACTTTGTGTGCCTTCTCTTTCAATTTGATAGCCTCCCTTATTTCCTTAGACACCCATGGCAGATTACCCCTTTTCTTCCAGTCCTTCCTTTTCACTGGAATATACTTTTGCTGAGCATTTTGAAAAATTGCTTTGAAAGTCCTCCACTGCTCGTCAACTGTCCCACCATAAAATCTTTGTTTCCAGTCTACTTTAGCCAAGTCTTCCCTCATTCTATTGTAGTCCCCCTTGTTCAAGCGCAGGACCCTGGTATTGGATTTTATTTTCACACTCTCCATTTGTATTCTAAATTCAACCATACTGTGATCACTCCTTCCAAGAGGATCCCTAACTATGAGGTCATTAATTATTCCTGTCTCATTACACAGGACTAGATCTAGGATAGCTTGCTCCCTCGTCGGTTCCATTACATACTGTTCAAGAAAACTATCACGGATGCACTCAACGAATTCCTCCTCAAGGCTACCCTGACTAAGCTGGTTCGACCAATCTGCATGTAGATTAAAATCCCCCATGATAATTGCCGTACCATTTTTACAGGCATTAGTTATTTCTTTGTTTATTGCCCGCCCCAATGTGATGTTATTATTTGGTGGCCTATAGACTACGCCTATCAATGACTTTTTCTTCTTAGAGTTTCTAATTTCCACCCATATAGATTCAACCTCATTCTCCATAGAACCTATATCATCTCTCAGCACCGCCCTGATGTCATCCTTGTATATCAGAGCTACACCACCTCCCTTACCTTCCTGTCTGTCCTTCCGAATAGTCTGGTACCCCTGGATATTCAACTCCCAGTTGTAACCAACCTGTAACCATGTCTCCGTAATGGCTACCAAATCATATTCATTTGTGATGATTTGCGCCGTTAACTCATCAACCTTGTTACGAATGCCACGGGCATTCAGGTAAAGTGCCTTTATGCTAGCTTTCTTACCCTCATGATTTCCAATATCTCTAATAACTCCCGAGTTATCCTTCCTTTCTGCTTCTTTCATAGTCTGCCCTGAACTTAAACCCTCCTGCTCACATGTTAACCTGCTGCTTACCTTTTTCTTTACCATCATACTCCCTGTCGTTTTCCCTTTCCCTTCCCCCCGAGTCACTAGTTTAAAGTCCTAGAGACCACCCTATTTATCCGTTTCGCTAGAACACTGGTTCCAGATCTGTTCAGGTGGAGACCATCCCATCGGTACAGATCCCCCCGGTTCCAAAACTGATGCCAATGCCCCATGAAATGGAACCCCTCTTTCCCACACCACTCCCTTAGCCATGTGTTTACTTCCCTAATATTCTTAGATGTATCTAGACAGATACATGAATGGGCAGGAAGAAAAGAGATACAGAACCTTAGAAAATAGGCGACATGTTTAGAGAGAGGATCTGGATCGGCGCAGGCTTGGAGGGCCGAAGGGCCTGTTCCTGTGCTGTAATTATCTTTGTTCTTTGTATCCCTAACCCAATTTGCACGTGGCACGGGCAGTAATCCGGAGATTATGACCCTCGAGGACCTGTTCCTTAATTTCGTTCCTAGTGCTTTATAATCCCCAAACAGGTCCTCCATCCTAGCCTTGCCTATGTTGTTAGTCCCAACGTGGACCACATCAACTGGATCCTCCCCCTCCTGCTCCAATATCCTTTCAAGCCAGTCAGAAATGTACTGCACCCTGGCACCAGGCAGGGAACACACCATGCGGGACTCATAATCCAGCTTGCAAAGGATACTATCTATCCCCCTAATTATAGAATCCCCTGTAACTACCACTTGTCTTTTTGCTCCCTCCTCTTGAATGGCCTTCTGCACCATGGTGCCATGGTCAGTTGGCTCATCCTCCCCGCAGCCCTTTTCCTCATCCACACAGGGAGCAAGTATCTCGTACCAGTTGGATAAGGTCAAAGGCTGAGGCTCCTCCACTCCTTAACTCAGGATCTCCCTACCTGCCTCAATTAGAGTAGCTTGTTTACCATTAGAGCAACATACAGGGGTCTTGAAAAGGAATAGAAGCAGCTGTACGAAAGGAAGAAGATTTTCATCTCTGACATAACAGTAGGGAACATGAGTTACATGTACTAGTACGAGAGGACTTTTTTATTCCTTCATGGGATGTGCACATCACTGTCTAGGCCAGCAGTTATTGCCTGTCGCTAATTGCCTTTGCAAATGTGGTGCTGAACTGTCTTCATGAACCGCTGCAGTCTATGTGGGGGAGGTACACCCACAGTGCTGTTAGGAAGGGATTTTCAGGATTTTGAGCCAGCCACAGGGAAGGAACGACGATTTAGTTCCAATTTCCGTGCATCTGCTGCCTTTGTCCTTCTAGGTGGCAGCGGTTGTGGGTTTGGAAGGTGCTGTCTAAAGTACCTTGGTGTGTTGCCAGAGTGCATCTTATTGTTGGTGCACACTGCTGCCACTGTGCATCGGTGGTGGAGGGATTGAATGTTTCTGGATTAGCCTGGCCCTGCCTGTTTCATATATAGTGTATTTGTAAGGCACCATTAATACCAGTGGAGAATAGTTGCATATGTAGGCTACTACTGCAATCAGAGGGAAACAGTCACATATAATGTATGTTTAGGGTGCCACTTGTATCTGAGCAGTACCATCACACGTAGTGATTGTATAGGGGAACCACTAGTAAAGGAGGAGCACAGTCACTTATAATGCAGGTGTAGGGGACTACTAGTAACTTAAGAGGTCGCTCACAACCACTGCATGTGTATGGAACCACGGATACCAGAGGAGCATGGCCACACCTAGTGTATGTGGATGGTAATTGCTAGCATCAGAAGAGCACAGTGACATCGAATGGGTCCATCTCTAATGTGAGTTTAGGTCACCACACGTACTGGAGGAGCATGGTCTCCTCTACTTCATGTCTGGATGTACGACTCATACCAGAGGAATACATCTTTAGTGTAGTGTAGGGTACCCGAGTACCAGAGAAGCACAATCACCTCTATTGCAATTCTGGGTGCTGCACTTGTACTGGAGTAGCACACGGGCCATTCGTTTGTGAGGAGGACTCGAAGAGGATGCAAAGAGTGATAGACAGGTTAAGTGGGTGGGCAACGTGGGGGCAGATGAAGTATAATGTAGGGAAGGGTGAGGTTATTCACTTTGGTAAGAAAAAGAAAAGATGATTTCTTTTTAAGGTGAGAAACTTCTAAATGTTGATGTTCAGATGGACGTGGATGTACTCGTACAAGGATCACAGAAAAAATAGCATGCAGGAACAGCAAGCAATTAGGAAGGCAAATGGTATGTTGGCCTTTACTGCAATACAATAACAAGGAAGTCTTGCTACAATTGTACAAGGCTTTGGTGAGACCACAGCGAAAGCAATTTGCACAGTTTTGGTCTCCATATCTAAGGGAAAATGTACTTGCCTTGGAAGAAGTGCAGCGATGATTCACTAGATTAGTTCGTGGGATGAGTGAGTTGTCCTATGATGAAAGGCTGAGAAAATTGGGCCTTTACTCTCTGCAGTTTGCAAGAATGAGAGGCGATCTCTTTGAAACAAATCAGAATCCGAAGGGATTTGTGAGGGATTCCTGCCTGGGGAAACCAGAACATGTCGGGGCACATTCTCAGGATAAGAGGTTAGGCTTAGGACTGTGATAAAGGGAAATGTCCACAGTCAATGGGTTCTGAATCATTGGAATTGTGTACTCCAGAGGATTATGGATGGGCTACATTGAATGAATATATTTAAGACTGAGATGGACACATTTTCAGCCTTTCGAGGAATAGGACTATAGGAAGCGGGCCTGAAAGTGGAGTTAAGTTGGAAGATCAGCCATGTTCTTTAGTTCTTATGTAAGTGTAGGGAACCATTAGTAGTGAAGGACTGCTGTTACCGCCATTGCAATTATAGGTGATCACAAGTGCCGGAGGAATATTGTTTTTATCTCACATAAGTGTCGGGCTAGCACCAGTGGCCAACTCTAGAGTAAACAAAGGGAATCACAACCAGTATCAGAAAAGGGTTGTTATCTCCAGTGTAAGTGTGCTGAAACACGAGTATTGGAGCAGGATGATCACATCTCCTGTAAGTGTAGGTGCCACTAGTACAGAGGAAGTTGGGCACATTTACTGTAATCATAGATACCATTAGTATCAGAGGAACCTGTTCACCTCTGGAGTAAGTAATGACATTACCACTATTCCAGGGCCAGCCTGCTCACCTATAGGATAATTGAAGGGTACCAATAGTACCCGAGGAATATGGCCACTTCCACTGTGAATGTGGTGCAACTGCAGCAAGGATAAGCATGCAGACCTCTGTGTACATGTACTAGTCCCACTAGTCACAAGAAACAAAAATCACCTGTATTACTGCAGGACTATTTTCATCACAAATATTGCAGGATTTCTTCTGCTGCCTGATGCGCAGGTGTTGAATCAATAGGTTAGAGTCAAGGACAGCGTCAGAACAATTCAGTCTCACTGTGCTGCATTGGCTGGTCCTATGGGAACAGGATCCATATTAATTCCACTTGTAAATAATGTTTTAATTTAGTGTTTTTAAAACTGACGTAGTGTTAACCTTTCCCCTAATTCTGAATTGTTAGAAAAAACAACTTACTGAGTCTGTTTGTTAAATGACTATAACCAATGCTAATTGTGATCAAAGCTGATTGACTCCTTGGAGGATTAATGTCTGTATAAATATAGGTTCCTCGCTTAAGCTCAGATGTGTGCCAGACTTTCAGATCCTACAGCATTCATCCATTCTCACATAAAATGGGGAAACCAGCTATTCTGTTGATGAAAGACATTTACTACCCGATTGTCGCAACTGTGGGTGTCCTTGGTGAGCCATTATAAAGTATTTGTTCGTAATCTGTGTTGAATATCTCCCTATTTCCAGCATGCCGAATAAGATAACGTGTTTCCCCGATGTCAGCATTACACAGTCAGCGGTTACCAGAAAAAAACTTGTGAACCGGGTATCCACACTTTCTCTGTTTCCCTTAATCTGATAGCTGTACTGATGTGAAAATGTTCTTTGAAGATCCGACCCAAAGAATCAAGTATCACCCTTGCAGAGTGAGCGCTACAGCAGCTCATTAAAATATATGAGCAGGTTTCCCAGGAAATGGCTCCACGGTTAAACTTATATAATCACACTGAATGGAGTAAAATGCTGTCAAGAGATGTTGAGATTTATTTTTCAAACAGCCACTAAAATATTATTTATCTCGTCCCACTTTCTTACAGTGAACTTGGTGACAATTATGATTCTGTCCCGAAGAAACTGTGGCCTTTCCAAATGTATTTCTGTTTATATGGTGGCCATGGCAACAGCAGATCTCCTGGTTCTGATCATCAACGTGATATTGTATCATATTTTCAACTATCAATTTCCATTTTCATTCCTGTCTTACACCCCCGTGTGTAGGATTATTCTATACATGACAACTATCAACTTTGATTTGTCTGTTTGGTTCACAGTCTCTTTCACATTTGACCGTTTTGTAGCTGTCTGCTTCCAGAAGTTTAAAACAAGATATTGCACAGAAAGAACTGCAGGTGTGGTTATAACAGTGTTCTGTTTATTGAGTTTTTTGAAGAATATTCTCTTTTTATTTGCATTCGAACCTCAGCAAATAATTAACAAGGTGCAGTGGGGCTGTCGGGCAAGCGTGGAATTTTTTTCCTCACCACTCGGTGCAGCGTGGGTCTGGTTTCACAGCGTCTGGCTCGTTTGGCTTCCTTTTACTTTAATTGTCTTATTTAATTGTTCATCCATTGGACGTATTTTAGTGGCCAATAGAACCCGCAGGAAACTCCGGGGTAACAGGAGTGAGAATCGCAGTGATTCAGAAATGGAGAACCGCAGGAAATCCATTATTTTATTGTTCACTGTTTCGGGCTGTTTTATACTGTTGTGGTTGACAGTTGCCGTGAGTTTCGTGGCGACCAGACTGCCAAAGACCAATAATTACCGTGGTGATCGCACAGCCCCTGGATATATCGCCTATGAAACCGGAACTTGCCTTAAGTTTTTGAGCTGTATTCAAAACCCATGTATTTATGTAGCGACCCAGAGAAAATTCAGAGAAGAGCTGAAGAATGGGCTGAAATCTCTTTGGGCATTAATTTTGAGATTCGTTGTAAAATGCGGATAAAATTAAAGACAGCTTGTTCACATCTGAAGCTCAATTTCAAATTATTTCCTTTTGTGCAAGGTCTTTTCGGTAATGTGAAAAATACATAAGCTCTTTTGCGCACTGCTCTTCCATTTTGTAGCACGTTTGGTGGCTGCATTACATTCGTTCTTTATCCTTCGTTCATTGAGTAAACATAATTTATTCTTGTAAATTCAGCACATTTCAAATTAACGTTTCAAAGATGGTAATGATGTGTTTCAGTAGTGGTGTCGTGCATGTGTATAAGAGAGGGAACCGCCTTATTTTCGAGATACTGGGATCGGGGACACAAGTTAAATTCATCAGGAAGGCTTCACTTGGTTTGGGACGGAAGATCCTGCGATCATCGATAGTGGTAACAGTCTGGGAAGATTGATGTGATTATTGCAAGTGTGGGTCTCACGATCACACGCCATTCCTCATTGACAAATGGAACCATGATCTTGTCACATGATAAGTTTTCAAATGGAAGAAACTGTCAGAACTCGACACTGATCATCTTCAAACCCTCACTAGATACAGGTGAGGTACCGGAGCATTGGAGGTCTGTGAGTGTTGTACCATTGGGTAATAAGGGTACGAGGGATAGGATAAAAAATTATAGGCTGGTCAGCCTGACCTCGGTGGTGGGTAAATTATTAGAATCAATTCTGGGGCGCAGGATAAACTGCCACTTAGAAAGGCACAGATTAATCAAGGATAGGCAGCATGGATTTGTTAAGGGAATGTCGTGTCTTAGTAACTTGATTGAGCTTTTTGATGAAGTAACAGGGAAGGTTGATAAGGGTAGTGCTTGGATGTGGTCTACATGGATTTTAGTAAGGCACTTGACAAGGTCCCACATGGCAGACTGGTCAGAAAAATGAAAGCACCTGGGATACAGCGGAATGTGGCAAGTTGGATCCAAAATTGGCTCAGTGACAGGAAACAAAGGGTAGTGGTCAATGGAGATGTTTGCGAATGGAAAGCTGTTTCCAGTGGCATTGCACATGGCTCAGTGTTGGGTCCCTTGCTGTTTGTGGTAGATATTAATGATTTGGACTTAAATGTAGGAGGCATGATTGGGAAGCTTGCAGATGTCACAAAAATTGGCCGTGTAGTTGATAGTGAAGAGGATAGCTGTAGACTCCAGAATGATATCAATGGTTTGGCTGAGTGAACCCAAAAGTGGAAAATGGAATTCAATCCAGAGAAGTGTGGGACTAATGCATTTGGGGAGGGCAAACAAAACAAGGGAATACACAAAACTGGGAGAATATTGAGAGGGGTAGAAGAAGTGTGAGACCTTAGTGTGCATGTCCACCCTACAGATCCCTGAAGGTGGCAGGACAGGTAGATAGAGAGATGAATAAGACATATGGAATGCTTTCCTTTATTGGCCGAAGTATAGAATACAAAAGCAGAGATGTAATGCTGCAATAAAGACACAAAATGCTGTAAATACTCAGCAGGTATCTGTGGAGAGAGAAGCAGAATTAACACTTTGGGTTAGTGACCTTTCATCAGAAGTGGCAGAGCCAGAAATGTAATAGGTTTTAAGCAAATGAAGCGGGGGTGAGGCAAAAGATGACAAAAGAGAAGGTGTTGATAGGACAAAGTCACAGAGAATAACCGATCAGAAGGTCATGGAGCAATAACAAATGGTATGTTAATGGTGTGGTGAAAGAAAAGCTCAACCTTCCATGACTGCGCTTCTGATACGTCTTCCCTTTTCCTGAACCGAGGATTCCCCCAACCCCACATCCCCACTGTGGTTGACAGGGCCCTCAACCGGGTCCAGCCCGTTTCCCACACCTCTAGCCTCACCCCTTCCCCTCCCTCCCAGAACCGTGACAGGGTTCCACCTGTCCTCGCTTTCCATGCCACCAGCCTTTGCCACTGCAAAATTCATGTTCCCCTCCACTCTCCTGTCACCATTCCAAAGGGATCATTCCCTCCACGACACCCTCGTCCACTTCTCCATTACCCCCACCACCTCGTCCCTTTGCCTGCAATCACAAGAGGTGTAATACCTGCCCATTTACCTCCTCTCTCCTTACTATCTAAGGCCTCAAACACTCCTTTCAGGTGAAGCAGCGATTTGCTTGTATTTCTTTCAATTTAGTGTACTGCATTCGCTGCTCACAATGTGGTCTCCTTTACCTTGGGGAGACCAAATGCATACTTGGTGACCACATTGCAGGACATCTCCACTCTTCCAGTGAACATCAAAGCAAGTTCAAGGAACAGCACCTCATTTACTGATTAGGCACGCTACAGCCTGCCAGATTGAACATTGAGTTCAATAATTTTGGAGTATGATGTGCCTCCCCCACTTTTTATTTTTATTTTTTAGTTATTTTTCCTTCTTTCTTTTTTCTTTTTTATGTGTATATTTTATTTTAGTTGGTTTAGTTTGTTTTTACTGTGCCTACCCAATGTTTTTTTCATGTTTGTACTTGGGGCCAGGCTGTTCAGTTTTCTGTCAATTAACACCCTCTCTGCTCTAACGCTTTGTCTTTCACGACACCATTAACATACCGTTTGCCTTTGCTGCATGATCTTCTGATCAGATATTCTCTGTGAATTTGTCCTATCAACACTTCTTTTGTTATCTCTTGCCCCATCACCGCTTTACTTGCTTAAAACCTACCACATTTCTGGCTCTCCCATTTCTGGTGATGGGTCAATGACTTGAAACGTTAACATTGCTTCTCTCTCCACAGGTGCTGCCAGACCTGCTGAGTATTTCCAGCATTTCTTGTTTTTATTTCAGATTTCTCGCATCTGCAGTATTTTGCTTTTATTTTGATGTAATGCTGGAACTGTATAAAACTCTGCTTCTGCCATAGCTGCAGTTTTTCATACAGTTCTGGTCACCACATTACAGGAAGGACATAATTCCTCTGTAGACACTACAGAGGAGATTTACAAGAATGTTGCCAGAGCTTGAAGGTTTCAGCTGCGAGGGAAGTTTGGATCAGCTAGGGTCGTTTTCCTAAACAGAGGAGGCTGAGTGGTTACATAAATTGAGGTGTACAAAATTATAAGGGGTCTAGATAGAGCAGACAGGAAGAACCTGTTTCGCCTAGTGGAGAGGTCAAATACCAGGGGGCACAGATTTTAGGTGATTGGTAGAAGGATTAGAGGGGACATGAGGAAAAACATTTTCACCCAGAGGGTAGTGGGTGTCTGGAATTCACTGCCCGATCGGTGGTGGAGTCAGAAAGCCTCGACTCATTTAAAAGTTCGCTGGACATGGACCTGAAGTGCTGTAACTTGCAAGGCTACGGATCAGGTGCTGGAAGGTAGGATTCGATAGAGCGGTGAGTTTTTCTTTTCTTTTTTTCAGTTGGTGCAGACACGATGGGCTGAATGATCTCCTTCTGTGCTGTAACTTTTCTATGGTTCTATGGTTTTACAGTAACACTCGGAAGAAACACTTAAAATAGCTAGTAACTATGTTTTAAAAAATAGAAAAAACTGATTTAGTGGCAAATCTGGCAAAAAGCGAATTTGCAAAAGCAAGCATGACCTATCTCGGACATACAGAGAGGCAAGTGTTCCCAAAAATGGCAAAAGCACAATCCTTAGTGGAGGTTCCTATCCCGAAGACTAAGCATGAAATCTTGAGGTTTTTAGGGATGTATGGTTTCTGCAGAAAGTTTGCACCAAATGTCAGTGCTGGAGCCAGTCCACGAACTGATATGCTACAGAAAAAGAAAACGAAGGGCGTGGCCAGGTGACTGCCAGGCATCTTTTGAAAGGTTAAAGGCAGTTTTGACGACTGAACCAGTGTTGGCTGCTTCAAATGTAACTAAGCCTTTCAAGGTAGTTATTGATGCTAATGACCTGGGGGGTCAGTGCAGTCCGATTACAAGATGATGAATCAGGCATAGAAAAGCCAGCAGGGTAATTTTTCAAAATAACTGAAGCGCCACCAAAAAAATATTCCACTGTGGAAAAACGATTGGCAGGCTTATGGCTAGCTCTGAAACAGTTTGAATTATATGTCCGCCACAATTACAAAAAGCATTGATATACACTGACCATAATCCATTAACCTTTGTGGAGGGGTTTGAAACCCATGGTGCCAGAGCATTCCAATGGAGTTTGTTGTTGCAGTCTTGTCACTTGAAAATTTTACACATTTCAGGAAAAAAAAACAATGTTATCACAGGTGGTTTGTCAATAATTTCGTTTTGTTGAGTTGTATGAGCAAGAGTGGTTCAACGCAAAATTGTGTTAACTACCAGTAGAGTGAATGAGGGGCATGAGTGTGAATTTTTCTTAAATGCTTTCAACTCCTATTTTTACATTGTAATGATACGCATTCAAGAATGGTGTTTAATTTCACCAAGCGTGGAGGTGTTGCCAAAGGTTTAATTTCTGGACTAAAATCTTAGAATTCTGTGTGTTTAAAAAACAACTGAAAAAAAGGATTTTCAGTAGCCCTGGACACCTGGGAATGTTGGAATTTTTGGATGCTGACTCTGTATGCATGAATAGGAGAAGCATGCAGTTTAAAGGTAGCCAGCGAGGGGTTTGACCTCCTCAAAGCAACACTTTGAACGGCAGTGGAGATTCTCTGACTGGTCACGTGATCGGCTCAGGAAGGCTTTGCTTTCACTTTGGACTTTTAAAAACCAGTGAGTTGGACAAAGATCAGGCATTTTCAAATTCAGACCTGACCTGCCTGGAGACCTGTAAAAAGACCTTTCTCTGTAAAGGAGACTTGCATCTCTTGAAAAGAAATCCTGCCTTTGAAAGGTGGCTGGTTCCTGTTGACCCCTGTCTCTGAAGAATTCCTGCATCCAATGAGATCCCTGTTGCCTACCATATTTTGGGAAGTCCTGGAACGTCAACAACACTTCAACTACTGTGTTGTTGTTGTGAGTCCTGAGCAGACATGGCTGCTGCACCCCTGCTGAAAGACTTCTGTGATGCCTGCTGCAGTTAAATTGCCTTGAACATCTACTCATCAAAGTATATTCATCAACCTCGTCTGGAGAGACTGCGAGTGGCCTCTGCCTTATCGACTCTGGGACACCTCACCCACCGAAGATTTCTTCCCAGAATGTGACTAAACTGATGTATTTTTATTATTCCTTCTATTCCCAAGAAACAGCTGCAAACCAGAATCCTTTGCTCTGATTAACTGTTTTTTTAACTGTATGGGTGCGTGCATGAGGGCCAAGAAATTAACGAGATTTTCATATGTATTGATTTCTCGTATTAGTAGTTAAGACTTATTATTTCTTTTCTAATAAATAGTTAACTTTTTTTGTTGTTTAAAGAAACGTTGTTTGGTGTAATTTATTCTGGAGGACAAATAGAGTGTCTATTCTTCGGTAGGTGGGAAAATTCATTGATATACAGTGATGCGTGGAGAAGTGGGACTGAATTAACAGTGCATTTGTTCCGTCTTCGTCGTAACACTCTATTCAAGAAAGCAAGGAGACAGAAAGCAAGAAACTACAGGCCATTTAGCTTGAAATCTGTCATAGGGAAATGCTGGCATATATTATTACAGAGGTTATAGCTGGGCACTGAGAAAATCTCAATATTATCAGGCAGAGTCAACATGGATTTATGAAAGGGAATTCATGTTTGACTAATTTATTGTAGTTCTTCGACGAAGTAACAAATAACGTGTATAAAGGGGAACCTGTGGATTAGGTGTGCTTTGATTTCCAGAAGGCATTTGCCAATGTGCGACATCAAAGGTTACTTAGCAAAATCAGAGCTTATGGTATAGTGGGTGACATATTAGCATGGTTAAAGGGCAGTTGGGTAAAAGGAAGCAGAGATTAGGAATAAATGGATTTTGTTGAGTGAGGGGGGGTTGACAAGCAGTAACTAATGGAGTGTCACAGGGATCATTGCTAGGGCCTCAGCTATTTATAATTTACATGAATGACTTGGAATTATCCACTTTGGCAGGAAGAATAGTGAAGTAGTATATTATTTAAACGGAGAGAGATTGCAGAACTCTGAGATACAGAGGGATGTGGGTGTCCTGGTACATAAATCACAAAAGGTTGGTATGTAGATTAGGAAGGCAAATGGAATGTTGACTTTTATTGCAAGGGGAATGGAATATGAAATTTTGCTTATATAAATAAAAATATAAAATAACGTTTTGCTACAATTGTATCGGGTATTGGTGAGACCACGTCTCGAGTACCGTGTACTGTTTTGGTTTCCTTATTTGAGAGAGGATATAACTGCATTAGAGGCATTGCAGAGAAGGCTCCCTTGACTGATTCCTGGGTTTGCAGTGGGGTTGGGTGGGGGCGTTGGTATTGGTGGGGATGGTGTTTGGTGGCGGTGGTTATCTTATGAGGAAAGTTTGGATAGGTTGGGTCTGTATCCATTGGAATTTAGAAGAATTAGAGGTGATCTTATTGAAACATGTGCATTCCTGAGGGACCTTGACCAGGTTAATGTTGAAAGGATATTTCCCCTTGTGGGAGAGACTAGAGCTAGGGGACACAGTTTAAAAATAAGGGGTCGCCCATTTAAAATGGAGATGAGGCGAAATGTTTTCTCTCAGAGCGTTGTGGGTTTTTGGAATTGTCTTCCCCAGTGTATGGTGGAGGCAGGTCATTGAATAGTTTTAAGACAGAGGAAGATAAATCATTGACTATCAAGGGAGTCACAGAGTATGGGTGTAGGCTGGAAAGTGGAATTGAGGCCACAATCAGATCATCCATGATCTTATTGAATGGTGGAGCAGGCACGAAGGGGCTGAATCGACAACTCCTGCTCCTAATTCATATGTTAGTATGTTCTGATGAAATGAATATATTTCCACACAGTCTGGGTCTGGAATTCTGCAGTAACTTCAGTTGTCTCATTGTGTCTGGACTGAACCTTTTGTTCTTCTTTATTTCTTCCCCGCACCCACGTTCACTTGTTCAAAACCTCGAACATTTCCAACCTTTTCCAGTTCTAATGAAAGTTTACCGGCCTGAAATGTTAACTTTGCTGCGCTCTCCATAAATGTTGCCAGATCTGCTGAGTACTTCCAACACTTTCTCGTTTTATTTTAGATTTTCAGCATCCACAGTATTTGCTTTTATTTCAATTGCTTGATAATTGCTTTAATAATCACTTGATTCAATTTAATTTATAGGGAGGTGAACTTTCAAGTTTACATTTATGCTTTGTCCGCTGCCCCTCCTTATGCTGTGAAGTCACTTTTCATTTCACCCTGACAACTTTGCCATTTTCTGTTTCAATGCTTGGGGAAAGGCCCACATTGTTCCCTATGTTCCAGCTCTTGTCATGAGAATTCTCCAATTCAATGCCTGTCACACCACTGGTCAACCTCCTGCTCCATTGAATAAAGACAGGACAAACTGTTTTTTTCAAAGCAGGATTCAGCAAAGAGATCATCTGCAGTTTAATGATGAAAATATTCCAACTGCAGTGTTGGTGCCTTTAGAAATAAATGAGAAAATGATCGTTGAGGATTGTAACTGTACATATCCTACCTCTTTGGTATCACGTTTTTTTTACAGTCATGAAAATGTGCTGTCAGGAAATAAATGGAGGCTGAAGGACAGTCCTGGTCTTCAGAGATCACAGAATCATTGCAGTGCAGAAGGAGGCCATTCGGCCCATCGTACCCCCACTGGCTCTCTGAAAGAGCACATCTCTCTGTTCCATTCCACTGCCTTCTCCCCATAATCCTGCACATTCTTCCTTTTCATATAACTGTCTAATTCTCTTTTCAATGCTTAAATTAAACTGTCTCAACCACGTTCTCAGGCAGCGCATTCCAGACCTTAACCACTGGCTGTGTGAAAAAGTTTTTCCTCTTTTGCTTCTCTTACCAACACTTTAAATCTGTGCCCTCTCGTTCTCGATCCTTTCACGAGTGGGGACAGTTTCTCTCTATCTACTCTGTCAAGAACCCTCATGACTTTGAATACCTCAATCAAATCACTTCTCAGCCTTCTTGTCTCCAAGGAAATCAGTCGTATCTTCTCCAAACTATCTTCATAACTGAAATTGCTCATCCCTGGAACAATTCTCATGAATACTTTCTGTACTCTCCCTAATGCCCTCATGTTTCTCCTTAAGTGCGGTGCCCAGAATTGGACACAATACCCCAGCTGAGGCCGAATTAGTGTCTTATACAATTTCAACATAACTTCCTTGCTCGTGTACCTTATGCCCCTATTAATAAAGCCTAGGATACTGTTTGATTTATTAACCACTCTCTCAACCTGTCCTGCTACCTTCAATGACATATGCAGATATACACCTAGGTCCCTGTGCTCCTGTACCCCCTTTAGAATTGCACTCTTCATTCTATTCTGTCTCTCCACGACCTTCTTATCAAAAAGAATCACTTAACATTTCTCTGCATTGAACTTCATCTGCCACCTGTCTGCCCATTCCACCAACTTGTCTATGTTCTTTTGAAGTTCGACACTATCCTCCTCACAGTTCACGAACATTGCAAGTTTCGTATCATCTGCAAACTTTGAGATTGTGCCTTGTACAGAGAACATAGAACATAGAACAGTACAGCACAGTTCAGGCCCTTCGGCCCACGATGTTGTGCCGAACCTTTAACCTACTCTAAGATCAAACTACCCACCTAGCCTTCATTCTACTATCATCCATGTACCTATCCAAGAGTCGCTTAAATGCCCCTAATGTATCTGCTTCTACTACCACCGCTGGCAGCGCATTCCAAGCACCCACCACTCTCTGTGTAAAGAACCTATCTTTGACATCTCCCCGAAATCTTCCTCCAATCACCTTAAAATTATGCCCCCTGGTGATAGCCCTTTCCACCCTGGGAAAAAGTCTCTGACTATCCACTCTATCTATGCCTCTCATCATCTTGTACCCCTCTATCAAGTCACCTCTCATCCTTCTTCGCTCCAATGAGAAAAGCCCTAGCTCCCTCAATCTTTCTTCATAAGACATGCCTTCCAGTCCAGGCAGCATCTTGGTAAATCTCCTCTGCACCCTCTCTAAAGCTTCCTCATCCTTCCTATAATGAGGCGACCAGAACTGAACACAATATTCCAAGCGTGGTCTAACCAGGGCTTTATAGAGCTGCAGCATAACCTCGCGGCTCTTAAACTCAATCCCCTGTTAATGAAAGCCAACACACCATACGCCTTCTTAACAACCCTATCAACTTGGGTGGCAACTTTGAGCGATCTATGGACATGGACCCAAGATCCCTCTGTTCCTCCACACCACCAAGAATCCTGTCTTTAAGCCTGTATTCTGCATTCAAATTCGACCTTCCAAAATGAATCACTTCACACTTTTCCAGGTTGAACTCCATCTGCCACTTCTCAGCCCAGCTCTGCATCCTGTCTGTCCCGTTGCAACCTACAACAGCCTTCCACACTATCCACAACTCCAGCAATCTTCGTGTCATCGGCAAACTTGCTAACCCAGCCTTCCACTCATTCATCCAAGTCATTTATAAAAATCACAAAGAGCAGAGGTCCCAAAACAGATCCCTGTGGAACACCACTGGTCACCGAGCTCCATGCTGAATACTTTCCATCTACTAGCACCCTCTGACTTCTATGGGCCTGCCAATTTTTTATCCAGACAGCCAACTTTCCCTGTATCCCATGCCTCCTTACTTTCTGAATGAGCCTACCATGGGGAACCTTATGAAACGCCTTGCTAAAATCCATATACACCACATCCACTGCTCTTCCTTCATCAATGTGTTTTGTCACAGCTTCAAAGAATTCAATAAGGCTTGTGAGGCATGACCTGCCCCTCACAAAGCCATGCTGACTGTCTCTAATAAAACCATGCTTTTCCAAATAATCATAAATCCTGTCTCTCAGAATCCTCTCCAATAATTTGCCCACTACCGACATAAGACTGACCGGTCTATAATTCCCAGGGTTATCCCTATTCCCTTTCTTGAACAAGGGAATAACATTTGCCACCCTCCAATCACCTGGTACTACTCCAGTGGACAGTAAAGACGCAAAGATCATCGCCAAAGGCACGGCAATCTCTTCCCTCGCTTCCCGTAATATCCTTGGGTATATCCCTTCTGGCCCCGGGGACATATCTGCCCTCATATCATTCAAATTTCCAGCTCATCCTCCCTGTTAACCTCAACCTGTTCGAGCATATCAGCCTGTTCCACGCTGTCCTCACAAATGACCAGCTCCCTCTCACTAGTGAATACTGAAGCAAAGTATTCATTAAGGACCTCCCCTACCTCCTCCGACTCCGGGCACAAGTTCCATCCACTATCCCTGCTCGGCCCTACCCTCACTCTGGCCATCCTCTTGTTCCTGACATAAGTGTAGAACGCCTTGGGATTTTCCTTAATCCTACCCGCCAAGACTTTTTCATGTCCCCTTCTCGCTGTCCTAAGTCCATTCTTCAGTTCCTTCCTGGCTACCTTGTAACCCTCTAGAGCCCTGTCTGATCCTTGCTTCCTCAACCTTAAGTAAGCTTCCGTCTTCCTCTTGACTAGCTGTTCCACATCTCTTGTCATCCAAGGTTCCTTCACCCTACCATCCCTTCCTTGCCTCATCGGGACAAACCTATCCATTTCTGTTGTGCATTTCCCTGAGAACATCTGTTCCCAATTTATGCTGCCCAGTTCCTGCCTAATAGCATTGTAATTCCCCTTCCCCAATTCAATATTTTCCCATCCCGTCTGCTCCTGTCCCTCTCCATGACTATAGTAAAGGTCAGGGAGTTGTGATCACTATCACCGAAATGCTCTCCCACCGAGAGATCTGCCACCTGGCCTGGTTCATTGCCAAGCATCAAGTCCAACATAGCCTCCCCTCTAGTCGGCCTATCTACATATTGAGTCAGGAAACCTTCCTGGACACACCTGACAAAAACTGCTCCGTCCAAACTATTTGCACTAAGGAGGTTCCAATCAATATTAGGGAAGTTGAAGTCACCCATGACAACAACCCTGTTACTTCTGCACCTTTCCAAAATCTGCCTCCCAATCTGTTTCTCCATGTCTCTGTTGCTATTGGGAGTCGATAGAAAACTCCCAATAAAGTGACTGCTCCTTTCCTGTTTCTGACTTCCACCCATAATGACTCAGTAGACAAACCCTCCTCGACGACCTCCCTTTCTGCAGCTGTGATACTATCCCTGATTAACAATGCCACTCCCCCACCTCTTTTACCTCCCTCCCTGTTCCTTGTGAAACATCTAAACCCTGGAACATCCGACATGCATTCCTGCCCCTGTGATATCCACGTCTCCGTAATGGCCACAACATTGTAGCTCCAAGTCCTGATCCATGCTTTAAGTTCATCACCCTTATTCCTGACAATTCTTGCGTTAAAATAGACACACTTCAACCCATCATATTGGCTGCAACATTGCCCTGTCAACTGTCTAACCTTCCTCACAGACCTTCTGTACTCGATATCTGCCTGTTCAACAGCTACCCCATCCACTGATCCGTAGCTCCGGTTCCCATCCCCCTGCCAAACTAGGTTAAACCCTCTCGAAGAGCTCTAGCAAACCTCCCGCCCAGGATATTGGTGCCCCTCCAGTTCAGATGCAACCCGTCCTTCTTGTACAGGTCTCACCTTCCCCAGAAGGTATCCCAATGATCCACATATCTGAATCGCTCCCTCCTACACCAAGTGCACCAACTCATTAGTATAGATCAGGAAAAGCAAGTGTCCCAACACACATCCCTGGGGAAGTCCACTTAAAACCTTCCTGCAGCCCGATTTGTTAGGAAAGGGTATTAATATTTATGGAGCCAAGACAGCTCGATGTGGATAAGGAGCAAATCAGCCATGACCTGAGTGAATGGGTGGAACAAGCTGGAGTGGACGAATGGCCTCCTCCTGAGGGTTTTATTAATATCAGTTCCAATGCATTGATGGTTTTCTGTTTGAAAAATGCTGACCAGGTCAGGGTTCTCTCTGGTCTCCCCTAAACCCTCCCACCAGCCTTGGAACGACTCATTGATTCACATCTGAGGGAACTGGTCAATGGTCCTGGTAGAATTTCCCTCTTTGCTGATGGGTTAATAAAGCAGATTGAATCCTGAGCTTTATAAACAGGTATAGAGTGTAAAAAGCAGGAAATGATGCTAAATCTTTATAAAATAATAGGGTGTCCCCAGTTGGAGCATTGTGTCCAATTCTGGGACCACACTTTAGAAAGGACATGGAGGCTTTGGTGAATGTATAGAAGAGATTTACGAGAACGTTTCCAGGGTTGAGATTATTACAGTTACACTGTTCGAGTGGAGAAGCTGGGGTTGTTCTCCTTGGAGCAGAGATCGGGAGAGGTGATTTGTAGAAGACAATTCCAAATTTCTACCATCCTTTGTGTGCAGAAATATTTACCAGCTTGCATAAGGAAGTGCACCCGTTGCAGATGTGGCATCATCAAAAGTAGCCAACTTAAAATGGCAAACAGATGTATGTGCAGTTTTACTGAGGTTCTAAGAGAGGAGAGAGGAACAGGCACAGAAAGACAGACACAGAAGCAGAGACTCACACACACAGAAGCAGAGACTCACACACACACACACAGACAGACTCACACACACAGAGACAGACTCACACACACAGAGACAGACACGCACACAGAGACAGTAACTGAGGGACAGAGAGTGACAGAAGTATTTTTCAATTTCCAAAAGGAATTCATTGGGGTCAATCTTTGATTTCAAAATGAACAATTGATTTTGCATCAATGAGTATTTGCAGAAGACATTTCCAGACTAATCCCACCTTTTGTGTGGAGAAATGTTTCCTAAATTCACTCCAGAAATGTCTGCCTCTCATTTTTAGACTATGCTTACTTGTCCCAGACTCCCCCAACATACTGAAATAGTTTTACCCAAGCTACCCCATCAATTCCATTTAATATCTCAACAACTTTGATCAAATCAGCCCTGATCCACCTAAATTCTAGGGAATACTTCCCTAGTTTGTGTAATATCACCTCGTAATTTAACCCTTGGAGTCCAGTTATCATTCTGGTAAATCTACACTGCACTCAAATGGACATGGACCCCCCAGGTCTCTTTGCACCTCCAGTATTTTGAGTTTTTCACCATTTATAAAGTAGTCTGTTCTGTACTTTTTTTGCTGACATTGAAATCCATCCACCACAGTTTTGCTCATTCACTTAAGACATTCATGTCTCTTTGTAAATTTATGCTTCCAGCTACACTGCTGACAATGCTGCCTATTTCTGTGTCAATGGCAAACTTGGGTATGTGGCATTCTACCCCATCATCTTCAATCATTAATAAATACAGTAAAACTGAGACACACACAGGCTTTGTACCAGCAGACAGGAGGGAATCATTCCATCCTAGAGGTTTTTAATTCCAGATTTATGTTTTTTGAGAAAAAAATCAGAATTCAAGTTCCCAGCAGTTAGTGTGGGATTTGAACTCCTGCTTTTTACAATCATCAACTCAGGCCTTCAAATTAAAACCATTAAAAAGAGATTCACTTTCCTACTGCTATTGCCTGACTGTCTCAGGTTTTGTATATTGTTCCCTTCATGCGGTGAATTGTAAATACCTTCAATTCTGTGTATTTGCAAGGGATACAAATCAAATTCTCACCTTATCTCATCAACCAAAACCTGCAAGTCCATTCAAACACCCCTATTTCCTGTCTCTGTAAAGATATCTCACATTTCTATAATGCAGGAATGTCTGAATAGAAACAGCTTTTGACACATTTCCCAACACGTTGCAGGATGAGGAGCTCGTTACAACTCACAGATTCCAAGCCCCAAATTGTGCTTTAAGTTCGAAAAGGGAACATAGATGAAATCCCAGGTCTCTCTGTCCTGGCACCCATTCTAACATTGTACCAGTTAGTTTATATCACTCAGCCTTCCTTCCAAAATGCATAATTTCACATTTCTCAGCATTGAAGTTAACCTGCTATGTGTCTTCCCAATGATAGGTTGGATAGTCAGCTGTCAAGAGGATATAAAGAGTCTACAAAGAGATTTCGACAGGTTAAGTGAGTGAGCAAAAAATTGGCAGATGGAGTATAATGTGGGAAAATGTGAGCTTGTCCACTTTAGCAGGAAGAATAAAAAGCAGTATATTATTTAAATGGAGAGAGTCTGCAGAACTGTACAGTACAGAGGGATCTGGGTGTCCTGGTACATGAATCACAAAGTGTTACTGTTCAGGGACAGCGAGTGATTAGGAAGGCAAATGGAATGTTGTTGTTTATTGCAAGGGGAATAGAATATAAAAGTAGGGAAGTGTTGCTCCAGCTATACAGGACCTTAGGTAGAGCACATCTGGAGTACTGTGGACAGTTTTGTTCTCCTTACTTAAGAAATTATATAATTGCATTCGAAGTAGCTCAGAGAAGGTTCACTGGGCTGATTCCTGGATGAAGGGGTTATCTGATGAGGAAAGGTTGAACAGGTTGGGCCTATACCCACTGGAGTTTAGAAGAATGAGAGGTGATCTTATTGAAACATCTCAGGTCCTGAAGGAACTGGACAGGGAGGATTCTGAGAGAATGTTTCCACTTGTTGGGGAGACAAGATAAGGGAACACAGTTTAAAAATTAGGGGTGTCCCATTTAAAACTGAGATGAGGAGAAATGTTTTTCTCTCAGAGGGTGGTTAGTCTGTGGAATTCTCTTCCCCAAAGAGCAGTGGAGGCTGGATCATTTAATATATTCAAGGCTGAGTTAGATAGATTATTGATCAATTGAGTAGTCAAGGGTTATGGGGGGGGGGGGGGGAGACAGGAAAGTGGAGTTGAGGTCACAATCAGATCAGCCACTGAATGGTGGAGCAGGATTGAGGGGCCAAATGGCCTACTCCTGCTCCTAATTCATTTGTTCTTGAGTGATCCATTTCACCAGACTGCCTCTATCCTCTTGAAATCTGCTATTACTCCCTTCCCTGTTTATTACATTGCAGATGACACAAACATTGGCAAACATAATTGAAGTTATGCTCTTTAAACCCAAGTCCAAGTCATTAGTATATATCAAAAAGAGCAGCGGTCCTAATATAAACCTCCACTGTATACCTCCCTCCAATCTGAAGCAACCATTGACCACTCTCTCAGCCAATGTCGTAGCCACTCAGCCACTGCCCCTTTCATCCATGGAGCACTAATATTGCTAACTGGTCTATTATGAGGCACCATTAAGTCCGCCCCATGAGGACCCTGGCCCCAGACCTCTGTTTCGACTCTCCCATCAACATTCCCCAGACAGGTACAACATGGATTAGATACAGAGTAATGCTCCATCTACACTGTCCCATCACATACTCCCAGGGCAGGAACATCATGGGGTGGATGCAGAATGAATCCCACTCTACACTGTCCGAGACAGACACAAAGAGAGACAGAACCAGAGACACAGACAGATAGGGTGACAGAGTGAAAGAAGGATATTTGACATCGGATATTGGAAGAGGAGGATGCAATTTAACCCCATAACCCTGTTCCAGCATTCAATGAGATCATGGCTGATCTGTGATCTAACTTATACCATATATCCTGTCTTTGACCCTTATATCTTAATACCTTTGGTTAACAAGAATCAATCAGTGGCACAGTGGTTAGCACTGCAGCCTCACAGCTTCAGGGACCCAGGTTCAATTCCGGGTACTGCCTGTGTGGAGTTTGTAAGTTCTCCTTGTGTCTGCATGGGTTTTCTACGGGTGCTCCGGTTTCCTCCCACAAGCCAAAAGACTTGCAGGTTGATAGGTAAATTGGCCATTATAAATTGTCACTAGTATCGGTAGGTGGTGGGGAAATATAGGGACAGGTGGGGATGTTTGGTAGGAATATGGGATTAGTGTCGGATTAGTATCAATGGGTGGTTGATGTTCGGCACAGACTCGGTGGGCCGAAGGGCCTGTTTCAGTGCTGTATCTCTAATCTAATCTAATCTAAAAATTAACCAATAAACCATCATGAAATTTCCACAACCAATATCATGAGGATGTAATGGCTCCCACAGTGGAACAGCTTGTCTGCTGTTTAAAATGGAGGCGATTCCTTCTGGAACATCAAAATTGTCCACCTGGGCCCCAACTTCATCTACATTTCTCCCTCTCCTGATGTTTCTCTCTCCATACCTATCATTTATATGTTTGTGTACACAGCAGTGAAGGATTACATCAAATTAATAAATTTTACATTCTCCTTTTCAATCCACTCCAACAATCTCTCTCTCTCCAACCTTGCCCCTCTCTACCGCCCTCTCTCTGCTTGCATATCTAACCCTGTCTCCCTCTGTCTCTCTCCTAGTGTCAGAGATAGCAGGAGGGAGAGATTGAGAGAGGAAGACAGGCAGAGAATATTGAAGGAACTGTACTCTCTTCATAAACTCTGCTGAACCTGCTCTGGGAATGTTTAATGGCCTATATTAATTGGTCGTGTACAATCCTGTATCAGGCTGTGAAGAAGCAGAGCATGTTCAGTGCACAACGAGTCAAAGGGAATGATTCACTCCAGTCTGCTACTGGCAAGAGAGACTGACCTTAATATCAAGGCAGCGTTTAACTGAGTGTGGCATCGAGGAGCCCGAGTAAAATTGAAGTCAATGGGAATCGGGGGAAAACTCTCTGGTAGTTGGAATCATACCGAGCACAAAGGAGGATGGTTGTGGTTGTTGGAGGTCAATCATCTCAGTACTAGGACATCGCTGCAGGAAAATTGAGGCAAAATAGATAAAAAATTTCAGTCTGTCATAAAAAGTGAAATGATCAAACAATGTTGTTATGGGAGAGGCCTGGCCTCCATGTGATTCCATTCGGTCGGACGGATATCAATATAAATGAAGACATATATTTGTCTGGGTTAGAGATGGAAGACTGAACATTCCCTTCAGTCTTGTTACTAGCTATCAGCAGCTGTGTACAATTTCTAATTGCTCTGGTTTGATGTGGGTAATATTTATGTTTGAAAGGGTGGGGTGAATCTTATAACAATTGCCAGAGATGAAGTGGGATTGAGGGACTGGAGTAAAGGTCAGTAACAGTGCAATTCACTTTCCACGACTGAGTAACAAACTCTGTTGTGTTAAAGTTTAATAAATCACAGGTGTTGCACTGTGACAATTGTGGGCAGTTTTTTTTAACAATCGGGATTGTTTTTCTTGCAGGATTTTTGATTGTGTTTTCCTTTATTGACCGATGTATAGAATATAAGAGCAGGGAGGTTATGCTGGAACTATAGAAAACACTAGTTAGACCACAGCTGTAGTACTGCATATAGTTCTGGTCAGCACATTACAGGAAGGATGTGATTGCAGGAGAGAGGATACAGAGGAGATTTATAGAGGATGTTGTGAGGAATGGAGAATTTTAGCTATGAGGAAAGATTAGACAGGCTGGAATTGTTTTCTTTGGAACACAGGAGGCTGAGGGGAGATTTAATGGAGGTGTATAAAATGATGGGCCCAGATAGAGTGGATTGGAAGGACCTATGGAGAACAACCCAAGCTCTCCAATCAATCCATATATCTGAAAGAACTGAAATAAAGACAGAGAGAGAGAGAAAGAGCAACAGAGAGAGAGAGATAGAGAAGGAGCGGGGAGAGGTAGAGTGGGAGGGAGAGAGGGAGGGTGAGTGAGGGAGTAGGGAGGGAGAGACAGGAAGAGAGAGTGGGAGTGAGGGAGGGGGAGAGACATGGAGTGGGAGAGAGAGAAGGAGAGAGAGAGTAAAAGAGAGGGTGTGAGGGGGATAGGGTTAGAGGGGGAGAGAGAAGGGGGGGAAGAGAAAGGGGAGAGGGGCCACCTGGGCCCCAACTTCATCTCCATTTCTCCCTCTCTCCTGATGTTTCTCTCTCTATATCTATCTCCAATATGTTTGCGCACACAGCAGTAAAGGATTAAATCAAATTAATCTATCTTACATTATCCCTTTCAGTCCACTCCAGCAATCTCTCTCTCTCCAACCTTGTCCCTCTCTACAGCCCTCTCTCTGCCTGCATATCTAACCCTCTCTCCCTCTGTCTCGCTCTTGTGTCAGACTTGCAGGAGGGAGAGATAGAGAGAGGAAGACAGACACAGAGAACAACCCCAGCTTCTCCAATCTATCTATGTAATTCAAGTCCCTCATCCTTGGAACCAGGCTTGTGACTCTTTTCTGCATCCTCTCTAATGCCTCCACATCCTTCCTCAAGTGCGGTGCGCAGAATCGGATACAATACTCCAGTTGATTCCAAACCAGTGTTTTGCACAGGTCTGTCATAACCTCCATGCTTTTGTACTATGTCTCTATTTATAAAGCCCAGGACTCCTTATGCTTTTTAACTACTTTCTCAACCTACACTGCCACCTTCAGTGATGTGTGCACAAGTACCCTCCCCCCTCCCCCAGATCTGTCTGTTCCTGCAACTCCATTAGAATTGTATCTTTTACTTTATATCGTCTCTCCTCCTTTTTCCCAGCCATGGAGGCGGAAGGTGCGGGCATGATTCTTATTGAACACGTTGCAAATGTCTTCACAAAAGAGGGGATGACGCAGACATTGTAGTCAATAAGGAGGGGTTTGAAATATTGAATGGGATAAACAGTGAGAGAAGAATTATTAAGGGGTTTAGCATCTTTGAAAGCTGATAATTCACCAGGTTCAGACTGTTAAGAGGTGCAAGGGAGGAAATAGCGGAGGCTTTGACCATCATTTTCCAATCCTCTCTGGTTACAGTCGTGGTGCCAGAGGACTGGAGGACTGCTAATGTTGTAGTGTTGATTAACAAGGGAGAATGTTATCGACTGAGTAATTACAGGCCACCCAGCCTAATCACAGAGGAGGACAAATCATTGGGAATAAGGGAATGATTGATTCCTGTCTAGTACTGTGTGTCTCAGTGTCTCCATGTCTGTGTCACATTTTAAGCACTACCCTTACATTGGTGAGGAGTCCATCTCTGAAATAAATCTCCCAGTGTTGTGGTAACATAAAATGGCCACTGAGAACCAGCCTAAAATGGCTGACTGATGTGTGTGGATTTCCCCAGATATTTCAGAGAGGAGAGAGAGACAGACAGAAAGAGAGATAAAGAGGGAGACACAGACCAAGACACAGAGAGTGATAGCAGGATATTGGTCGTTGGACAGAGGAGGAGGAGGAGGCCATTTGGCTCCTCAACCCTGTTCTTTCATTCAATGAACTCGTGGCTGATCTGTGAACAAAGAACAAAGAACAGAACAGCACAGGAACAGGCCATTCGGCCCTCCAAGCCTGCGCCAATCTTGATGCCTGCCTAAACTAACACCTTCTGCACTTCCGGGGTCCATATCCCTCTATTCCCTTCCTATTCATGTATTTGTCAAGATGTCTCTTAAACGTCGCGATCGTATCTGCTTCCACCACCACCCCTGGCAGCAAGTTCCAGGCACTCACCACCCTCTGTGTAAAAAAGTTGGCTCGCACATCCCCTCTAAACATTTCCCCTCGCAACTTAAACCTATTTCCCCGAGTAACTGACTCTTCCACCCTGGGAAAAAGCTTCTGACTATCCACTCTGTCCATGCCGCTCATAACTTTGTAAACCTCTATCATGTCGCCCCTCCACCTTCGTCGTTCCAGTGAAAACAATCCGAGTTTTTCCAACCTCTCCTCATAGCGAATGCCCATAGACCAGGCAACATCCTGGTCAACCTCCTCTGTACCCTCTCCAAAGCCTCCACGTCCTTCTGGTAGTGTGGCGACCAGAATTGCACGCAATATTCTAAGTGTGGCCTAACTAAGGTTCTGTACAGCTGCAACATGACTTGCCAATATTTATACTCTGTGCTCCGACCAATGAAGGCAAGCATGCTGTATGACTTCTTGACGACCTTATCCACCTGCGTTGCCACGTTCAGTGACCTGTGGACCTGTACGCCCAGATCTCTCTGCCTGTCAATACTCCAAAGGGTTCTGCCATTTACTGGATACCTCCCACCTGCATTAGACCTTCCAAAATGCATTACCTCACATTTGTTCGGATTAAACTCCATCTGCCATTTCTCTGCCCAAGTCTCCAAATGATCTATATCCTGCTGTATCCTCTGACAATCCTCATCATTATCCGCAACTCCACCAACCTTTGTGTTGTCTGCAAACTTACTAATCAGACCAGCTACATTTTCCTCCAAATCATTTATATATACTACAAACAGCAAAGGTCCCAGCACTGGTCCCTGCAGAACACCACTAGTCACATCCCACCATTCAGAAAAACACCCATCCACTGATACCCTCTGTCTTCTATGATCGAGCCAGTTCTGCATCCATCTTGCCAGCTCACCTCTGATCCCGCGTGACTTTACCTTTTGTACCAGTCTGCCATGCGGGACCTTGTCAAAGGCTTTACTAAAGTCCGTATAGATAGCATCCACTGCCCTTCCTTCATCAATCATCTTCGTCAATTCTTCAAAAACCTCAATCAAATTCGTAAGACACGACCTCCCCTTCACAAAACCATGCTGTCTCTCGCGAATAAGTTCATTTGTTTCCAAATGGGAGTAAATCCTGTCCCGAAGAATCCTCTCTAATAGTTTCCCTACCAGTGACGTAAGGCTCACCAGCCTATAATTTCCTGGGTTATTCTTGCCACCCTTCTTAAACAAAGGAACAACATTGGCTATTCTCCAGTCCTCTGGGACCACACCTGTAGCCAATGAGGATGCAAAGTTTTCTGTCAAGGTCCCAGCAATTTCTTCCCTTGCCTCCCTCAGTATTCTAGGGTAGATCCCATCAGGCCCTGGGGACTTATCTGCCTTAATGCTTTGCAAGACACCCAACACGTCCTCCTTTTTGATAATGAGATGACTGAGACTATCTGCACTCCCTTCACTAGGCTCATCATCCACCAAGTCCTTCTCTTTGGTGAATACTGATGCAAAGTACTCAATTAGCACCTCGCCCATTTCCTCTGGCTCCACACATAGATTCCCATCTCTGTCCTTGAGTGGGCCAACCCTTTCCCTGGTACCCTCTTGCTCTTTATATATGTATAAAAAACCTTGGGATTTTCCTTAATCCTGTTTGCCAATGACTTTCATGACCCTTTTTAGCCCTCCTAACTCCTTGCTTAAGTTCCTTCCTACTGTCTTTATATTCCTCAAGTGCTTCGTCTGTTCCTAGCCTTCCAGCCCTTACAAATGCTTCATTTTTCTTTTTCACGACGCTCACAATATCCCGCATTATCCAATCTTCCCAAAACTGGCCAAACTTGTCTTTGTTCCTCACAGGAACATGCTGGTCCTGGATTCTAATCAGTTGACGTTTGAAAGACTCCCACATGTCAGTTGTTGATTTACCCTCAAACAGCCGCCCCCAATCTAAATTCTTCAGTTCCTGCCTAATATTGTAATAATAGCCTTCCCCCAATTTAGCACCTTCACCCGAGGACTACTCTTATCCTTATCCACAAGTACCTTAAAACTTATGGAATTATGGTCACTGCTCCCGAAATGCTCCCCCACTGAAACTTCGACCACCTGGCCGGGCGCATTCCCCAATACCAGGTCCAGAATGACCCCATCCCTAGTTGGACTATCTACATACTGTTTCAAGAAGCCCTCCTGGATGCTCCTCACAAATTCTGCACCATCCAAGCCCCGAGCACTAAGTGAGTCCCAGTCAATATAGGAGAAGCTAAAATCACCCACCACCACAACCCTGTTACCCTTACATCTTTCCAAAATCTGTCTACATATCTGCTCCTCTACCTCCCACTGGCTGTTGGGAGGCCTGTAGTAAACCCCCAACATCGTGACTGCACCCTTCCTATTCCTGAGCTCCACCCATATTGGCTCGCTGCATGACCCCTCTGTGGTGTCCTCCCGCATTACAGCTGTGATATTCTCCTTAACCAGTAACGCAACTCCTCCACCTCTTTTACATCCCCCTCTATCCCGCCTGACGCATCTAAAGCCTGGAACATTTAGCTGCCAATCCTGCCCTTCCCTCAACCAAGTGTCTGTAATAGCAGCAACATCATATTTCCAAGTACTAATCCAAGCTCTGAGTTCATCTGCCTTACCTGTTATATATCTCGCATTGAAACAAATGCACTTCAAACTACCAGTCCCACTGTGCTCAGCAGCATCTCCCTGCCTGATCTTCCTCTTCGTCCTACTGGCCTTAGTTACTGTGTCCTCCTCATTTATTTCACTAGCTGTCCTACTGCTCTGGTTCCCACCCCCCTGCCACACTAGTTTAAACCCTCCCGAGTGACACCAGCAAACCTTGCAGCCAGGATATTAGTGCCCCTCCAGTTTAGATGCAACCCGTCCTTCTTGTATAGGTCCCATCTGTCCCTGAAGAGAGCCCAATGGTCCAGATATCTGTAATCCTCCCTTCTACACCAGCTGCGCAGCCACGTGTTTAGCTATGCTATCTTCCTATTTCTAGCCTCACTGGCACCTGGCACAGGGAGTAATCCAGAGATTACAACCCTGGAGGTCCTGTTTTTTAATTTACTACCTAACTCCCTAAACTCACCCTGCAGGACCTCATCACTCTTCCTGCCTATGTCATTGGTACCGATGTGTACCACAACCTCTGGCTGTTCACCCACACCCTTCAGAATGCCCCCTGTACGTTCAGAGACATCCTTGACCCTGGCATCAGGGAGGCAACATACCATCCTGGAGTCTCTTTCACGTCCACAGAAGCTCCTATCTGTGCCCCTGACTATAGCGTCCCTTATAACTATTGCTCTTTTGCGCTTTGACCCTTCCTGCTGAACAACAGTGCCAGCCATGGTGCCACTGCTCTGGCTGCTGCTGTTTTCCCCTGATAGGCCATCCCCCCCAGCAGTGTCCAAAACGGTATACTTGTTCGAGAGGGGGATAGCCACAGGGGATTCCTGCACTGACTGCCTGCCCCTTCTAGCGGTCACGCATCTATCTGCCTGCACCTTGGGTGTAACCACTTCTCTAAAACTCCTGTCTATGACGCTTTCCATCACCTGCATGCTCCTAAGTGCATCCAGTTGCTGCTCGAACCGATCTCTGCGGTCTGTGAGGAGCTGCAACTGGGTACACTTCCTGCAGATTTAGTCGCCCGGAATCGCCCTGTGATCTAACTCCATGTACCTATCTTTGCCTCTTAGTACCTTTGGTTAACAAAAATCTACCAAACTCAGATATAAAAATTAACAAGTGTCTCAACATAAATTGCTGTTTGTGGAAGAGAGTTCCAAACTGATACCACACCTGGTGTGTTGAAATGTTTCTTCATTTCACTCCTGAAAGGTTTTTAGACTACGTTTAGATTTTTAGACTATGCCCCCAAGTTCTATACTCCGCAGCCAGTGTGAATAGTTACTTTCTGTCTACCCTATCAGTTTCACTTATTATTATTAAAACTTTGATCAAATCACCCCATAACGTTCTAAATTCCAGGGATACACAGTAAAGCTCCAGCTACACTGTCCCATTAAACATTCCCAACTCAAGCACAGTGTTGGGTCTGGCTCACAGTAAACTTCCCACTACACTGCCCCATCACACACTCCCAGGGTAGGAACAACATGGGGTGGATACAGAGTGAATCTCCAAAACAGACAAAGAGAGAGACACAAACAGAGAAACAGAGAGAGACAGACCGACAGGGTGACTGAGAGAGAAAGAAGAATATTTAACATCAGATATTGGAAGAGGAGGATGAAATTTAACCCCTCAACCCTGTTCCAGCATTCAATGGGATCAGGGCTGATCTGTGATCTAACTTATATCATATATCCTGCCTTTGACCCTTATCTCTTAATACCTTTGGTTAGCAAGAATCTATCAATCACAGATTTTAAAAGTAACCAATAAGCAAGCATGAAATTTCCACAACCAATATCTTGAGCGTGTGATGGCTCCCACAGTGGAATAGCTTACCTGCTGCTTAAAATGGAGGCTATTCCTTGTGGATCATCACAAATGTCCGCCTGGATGCCAACTGCATCTACATTTCTCCCTCTTCTGATGTTTTTTCTCTCCATACCTATCTCTTATATGTTTGTATACACAGCAGTGAAGGATTACTGGTTGAGGGACAGAGAGAGAAACAGAGTGTCAGGGAGAGGGAGAGAGATTGAGTGAGAGACATGTTGAGGGAGAGAGAGAAATCGATGCAAGGGGCGATGGAGACAGAAAGAGAGACAGGGTGAGGAAGAGCGAGAAAGAGAGAGGGTGAGCATTGGAAAGAGAGAGAGACAGGATGTGAGAGAGAGAGACAGATGAGGGAGAGAGAGAGTGTGTGTGTGACTGAGGGAGAGAGAGATAGATAGACAGAGTGAGGGAGAGAGAGGCAGGTGAGGGAGCGAGAGAGAGAGACAAGGTGATGTAAAGAATGAGAAACAGGGTGAGGGGAAGAGAGAGAGAGGGAGAGAGAGAGAAGGTGAGGGAGCTAGAGAGAGAGACAAGGTGATGTAAAGAATGAGAAACAGGGTGAGGGGAAGAGAGAGAGAGGGAGAGAGGCTGAGGGAGAGTGAGACAGGGACAGCGTGAGGCAGGGAGAGAGAGAGAGACTGACTAAGGAAGAGAGAGAGACAGGCTGAGGGAGAGAGAGAGAGAGAGAGACCAGCTGAGAGAGAGAGAGACAGGCTGAGGGAGAGAGAGAGAGAGAGAGACAGGCTGAGGGAGTGAGAGACAGGCTGAGGAAGAGAGAGAGAGAGAGACAGGCTGAGGGAGTGAGAGACAGGCTGAGGAAGAGAGAGGGAGAGAGACAGCCTGGGAGAAGGAGTGAGACAGGGTGAGGGAGAGAGAGAGCGAGAGAGAGATGGGTGAGGGAGAAGATGAGGAATAAAATGTCCCAGGACATCACTGCAGGAAAATAGAGCCAAGATAGATGAAAACTTTCAGTCTGTCATTAATAAGTGAAATGGTTGAAGAAAGTTGTTATGGGAGAGGCCTGGCCTCCATCTGATTCCATTCGGACAGATGGACGGATATCAATATAAATGAAGACACATATTCATACAGACCAAAATACCCACGTATTGACCATGGGTCAAGGCACCAGCGGCAAGGTGAGAGGGTGACAGGGGACCTGGAGTCACCACCAGCTCAGGCCAACAAGGAGGCACAAGTCGGCCTTACAAGAGCGGGGAAGCGGCTGCCCACCACTTCTGGGGCTCGTATCAGCGTGCTCCTGCTGAGTCCAGCAGTTCCTCTTCCCCTTTGCAGTGACGCCAAATGCTCCTTCATGCCCGAGGGTGATGTTTTTGTACAGGAGGACACCAAAATGCCGGGGCCCACCAGGTCTCAGGCAAACAGAGGACAACATCGATAGCCAAAGGGGCAGCAATGTCAGCAGTCTTCCTCCATCTCATCTGTCAGTGCAAAAGAATGAAGAAGAGTATTCAGATGCACAGGGTTTTCATGGGTGATTAGGTATTGCGAATGGAAAGGGTACCGTTTGACGTTATGGTCATTATTTTTTAAAAAGCAAACAAGTTGGATTTGTGTACTCCAGAGGATTGTGGATACGCCATCACTGAATGAATATATTTAAGACTGAGATGGACACTTTTTGAGCCTTTCCAGGAATAGGACTATAGGAAGCGGGCATGAAAGTGGAGTTAAGGCGGAAGATGAGCCATGATTGTATTGAGTGGTGGAGCAGGTTTGAGAGGTATATGGCCTACTCCTGCTCCTATTTAATATGTTCTTTAGTTCTTATGTAAGTGTAGGAAACCATTAGCAGTGAAGGAGTGCTGTTACCAACATTACAATTATAGGTGATCACAAGTACCAGAGGAATATTATTTTATCTCACATAACTGTAGGGCTGACACCAGTGGCCAACTCTAGAGTAAACAAATAGAATCACAACCAGTATCAGAAAAGGGTTGTTATCTCCAGTGTAACTGTGCTGAAGCACGCATATTGGAGAGGATGATCACATCTCCTGTAAGTGTAGGTGCCACGAGTACAGAGGAAGTTGAGCACATTTACTGTAATCAGAGATATCATTGGAATCAGAGGAACCTGTTCACCTCTGGAGTAAGTGATGACATTAGCACTATTCCGGGGCCAGACTGCTCAGCTATAGCATAATTGAAGGTACCAATAGTAGCAGAGGAATATGGCCACTTCCACTGTGAATGTGGTGTAACTGCAGCAAGGATAAGCATGCAGACCTCTGTGTACATGTACTAGTCCCACTAGCCTCAAAAAAACTAAAATCACCTGCATTACTGCAGGACTATTTTCATCACAAATATTGCAGGATTTCTTCTGCTGCCTGATGTGCAGGTGTTGAATCAATAGGTTAGAGTCAAGGACAGCGTCAGAACAATTCGGTCTCAGTGCGTTGCGTTGGCTGGTCCTTTGGGAACAGGATCCATCTTTATCCCACTTGTAAATAATGTTTTAATTTAGTGTTTTTAAAACTGACTTAGTGTTAACCTTTCCCCTAATTCTGAATTGTTAGAAAAAAAACAACTTGTTGAGTCGATTTGTAAAATGACTATAACCAATGCTAATTATGATTAAAGCTGATTGGCTCCTTGGAGGATTAATCTCTGTATAAATATAGGTTCCCTCGCATAAGCTCAGACGTGCACCAGTCTTTCAACTCCTACAGCATTCAACCATTCTCACATAAAATGGGGAAACCAGCGATTCCGTTGATGAAAGACATTTACTACCCGATAATCGCAGCCCTGGGTGTCATTGGTGAGCCATTATTACCCATTTGTTCGTAATCAGTGTTGAATATCTCCCTATTTATACTGCATATTGAATAAGATACCGTCTTTCCCAGATGTCAGCATTACACAGTCAGTGGTTACTGCAAAAAACTTGTGAACTGGGTGTCCACACTTTCTCTGTTTCCCTTAATCTGACAGCCTTACTGATGTGAAAATGTTCTTTGAAGGTCCGACCCAAAGAATCAAGTATCACCCGTGCAGAGTGAGCGCTACAGCAGCTCATTAAAATATATGGGCCGGTTTCCCAGGAAATAGCTCCATGGATAATCGTATATAATCATAGTGAATGGAGTAAAATGCTGTCAAGATATATTGAGATTTATTTTTTCAAACAGCCACGAAAATGTTATTTATCTCGTCCCACTTTCTTACAGTGAACTTGATGACAATTATGATTCTCTCCCGAAAAAACTGCTGCCTTTCCAAATGTATTTCTGTTTATATGGTGGCCATGGCAACAGCAGATCTCCTGGTTCTGATCATCCACGTAATAGTGTATCGTATTTTCAGTTATCACTTTCCACTTTCATTCCTGTCTTACACCCCCGTGTGTAGGATTATTATATACATAGGTACCGTGACCTTTGATTTGTCTGTTTGGTTCACAGTCTTCTTCACATTTGACCGTTTTGTAGCTGTCTGCTTCCAGAAGTTTAAAACAAGATATTGCTCAGCAAGAACTGCAGGCCTGGTTATGACAGTGTTCTGTTTCTTGAGTTTTTTGAAGAACATTCTCTTTTTATTTGCATACGAACCTCAGCAAATAATTAACAAGGTGCAGTGGGGCTGTCGGGCAAGTGTGGATTTTTTTTCTTCACCACTCGGTGCAGCGTCTGTCTGGTTTCACAGCGCCTGGCTCGCTTGGCTTCCTTTTACTTTAATTGTCTCATTTAATTGTTCAACCATTGGACGTATTTTAGTGGCCAATAGAATCTGCAGGAAACTCCGGGGTAACAGGAGTGAGATTCGCAGTGATTCAGAAATGGAGAACCGCAGGAAATCCATTATTTTATTGTTCACTGTATCGGGCTGTTTTATACTGTTGTGGTTGACAGTTGCCGTGAGTTTCGTGGCGACCAGACTGCCAAAGACCAATTATTACCGAGGTGACCACACAGCCCCTGGATATATCGCCTATGAAACTGGAACTTGCCTTAAATTTTTGAGTTGTATTCAAAACCCATGTATTTATGTAGCGACCCAGAGAAAATTCAGAGAAGAGCTGAAGAATGTGTTCAAATCTCTTTGGGCATTAATTTTGTGTTTAGTTGGAAAATGCAGCTAAAATTAAAGACAGCTTGTTCACATCTGAAGCTCAATTTCAAATTATTTCCTTTTGTACAACGTCTTTTCGGTAATGTGAAAAATACATAAGCTCTTTTGCACTTCTATTTTGTAGCACCTTTGGTGTTTGCAGTACATTCGTTCTTCACCCTTCGTTCATTGAGTAAACATAATTTATTCTTGTAAATTCAGCGCATTTCAAATTAACGTTTCAAAGATGGTAATGATGTGTGTCAGTAGTGACGTCATGCATGTGGGTAAGAGAGGGAACTGCCTTATTTTCTAGATTCTGGGATCAGACGTGCATGTTAAATTCATCAGTAAGGCTTCACTTGGTGTGGAAAGATAGATCCTGCGATCATCGATAGTGGTAACAGTCTGGGAAGATTGATGAGTATTGCAAGTGTGGGTCTCACGATCAGACGCCATTCCTCATTAACAAATGGAATCAGGATCTTGTCACATGATAAGTTTTCAAATGGAGGTAACTGTCAGAACTCGACATTAATCAATGTGTCGTTTCATCTGTTTTGCTCCAGATATTTAATGAAAATGTCGATTGTACACTGACTGGTGTCTCTCACTCATCACAAGTAGAGCTTGCTATTTTTATTTTGATAACAGTATCATGAGTATTAGTATTGATATTCTGTCCCAGTTTCCGAAACTGAATGCTAAAGGAATGTAGTACTAAATAATTTGTCATAAGGTTATTAACTATTATATTTGAATAAAGTTACTTGCAAAAAACTGTCAGAAATTCAAAAATGTCAAACTGATGTTGAGCATTTGGTGTTTAGCAGAACGCCTGCAGACAGTCAAAGTATCCTTCGTAATTTCTTTTGGGCCTCCTTATCTCGAGAGACAATGGATACGCGCCTGGAGGTGGTCAGTGGTTTGTGAAGCAGCGCCTGGAGTGGCTATAAAGGCCAATTCTGGAGTGACAGGCTCTTCCACAGGTGCTGCAGAGAAATTTGTTTGTTGGGGCTGTTGCACAGTTGGCTCTCCCCTTGCGCCTCTGTCTTTTTTCCTGCCAACTACTAAGTCTCTTCGACTCGCCACAATTTAGCCCTGTCTTTATGGCTGCCCGCCAGCTCTGGCGAATGCTGGCAACTGACTCCCACGACTTGTGATCAATGTCACACGATTTCATGTCGCGTTTGCAGACGTCTTTATAACGGAGACATGGACGGCCGGTGGGTCTGATACCAGTGGCGAGCTCGCTGTACAATGTGCCTTCGTAATTATCGGTTTATTATGCGTTTTCACATTATTCCACATAATAATTGAATAAATACCCAGGAGTTTGAATCAGTTACAATTATTTCATCTGCCATCTCTCTTCAATTTGCCAGGAACGTCAAATAATAGGAGCAGGTTCTCAATGAAAAGGAGCTGCAGGGTGTGGATGAACAACAAGCTCTAGGGACACAAATAATCATTTCTGAGAAAACGGCTTTCCTGGTGTAAAGTCCACAAAAAAAGCAACAAATTTTGGAAACAACACAAGAGTAAACAAGCGGTGATAATTCTTTGTAAAAAAACTGCTAATGCTAGACTACCAGATAAATCTTCGGTCTCCTCATTTTGGAAAGGATTTTCGAGCAGAGAGCAGATAGCGTAGATGCACCAGTATGGTGCTGGGGATCAGAACCGTATTGATGATGAAAAACAGGACATTGCATCTGTATGCAGTGAAGAAGAGAAAACTAAGAGAACATTTAATACAGGGTTTAAATATTATGCACAGCTTTCGTGAAATGAAGAGAGGGAGGTTATTCTGTCTAATTGGTTAGTTCGTGGCAAAGGTGATCAATGCACAGAGAGATTAGCAGAAACTTCTGGCAAATGTTGTTGGAGCACGGAATGTTTTGCTTTAGAGAAACGTTTAAGTGAAAACAGATGTGTATTTGAAGAAGAGAAATTAAGTGTTTGTGGAAAGAGGAGGACAGAGCTGTAATCCAAGAACACAGGGCAGTTCGACTGCTTCAAATGACCAAATCCCACCCAGAATATATCAATGCTTTTATAGTGTAACCAATGTGGCATGATTTTCATTTTATTCTAAGATACCCTCATCTCCGTTGAGATTCTATTAAACAAAACATATGTAATAATCTGTTAACAAGAAGATGTCAGAGCTTCAATAACCATCCTTGCGTCACAGGTTGCCATTTGTCAATAGCCTGCGTTCAATATGTAATTACCTCTCTATGCAGTGCCAAACTTCCCACTCCATCGTTTGCAGAGATTCCAGGACTTCAAAATTCCAGTTTTGAATAAATTATATGAAATTACGCTTTATATCTTTAGAACATAGGATTCCTTCGGATAAATGTCGGTTTTAAGGTGATGAGGAGATGGCCAAAGTTCTTTATTTTTCAAATTCATCACAGCGACACTGAGTTCAATCATCCCGATCGACAAAATGTGAAATTAGAAGTGGAATAATCCTGTCACGACATATACTTCAGTGCAGAAGAGAATGACAATTCTGATACTTAACGGTATTACAGAAATTCGCAAATTTATCCTGACTGTTTGAAATGGGATAGTCTGTGGCACCTGTCCCTTCTTTAATAAATCAAAAACCCTGACAACTGCATTTTAAAAAGTTCAAATAGTGGAATTCTGTCGTATTATTTTTGCCGAGCCCATATAGTGCAACAGGTGCATGGAATATCCTGTGCTGTGAATCCAAGTATTATCCTAAGTTGTGGAGATCCTGTTGTAAGAAAGCTGAGTTTTGGTATCCTGAAAGATAACAGCTGGAACATCAGACACATCCTGCATTCCCTCCTTTAACTGATGAGTAAGGAATTGTCTGTGATTGGTGGGAGGCAGTTGGGTTGTGTGGTTACCTCCCATTGGAGGTGGAGGGATGAATAATATTTGACTAAGTTCACGATCTCTGTTGCATTTTATCCACTTCAGATCAAAAAGAATGCAATTTATTAACCATCGCTTAAGTTATCCCCAAGCTCCTGAGTGACAGAATTTCTTGCAAATGAGAAGGAAGAATCCAAACCCAACGTCATGCACTAAACAAATTAAGCAGTCACAAATCACAGCTGCAAGTTAAAGTTAGGCACACAGGAGCTTAAGAAGCATTAACCCAAATAAAAAGATTTTTCTAACAATTGAGAACCAAAACACTAATGGGTAGAGTTACTTCACAAAATTCAGTAGCCAAGGTTGTCCTGGCAATTAATTAATCATTATAAATCAGCATCAAAGGATGCTGAGCTTTCAGCAACACAGCAATCAGACCCTTCTGTTATAATTTGGTGAGACGTTATTTATTCATTCACAGGATATGGGCGTGGCAGGTAACCACAGCTTTTGTTGTCCATTTAAATTGTCCATCAGGAGGTGGTGGTGAGCCACCTTTTTGAACAGCTGCTGTTAACTTTTGAAGGTCTGTTCTCAGTGCTGTTAGGAAGGGAGCTCCAGGAATTTAACCCAGCGACAGTGAATGAAAGGTACGTGACTTGGAAGGAAATGTTGAAGTGGTGTAGCATTAATGGTTAAGGAATCAATAACGGCTAAATGAATCGTCCAATGAGGCCTTATGGGTTGAGCTCAGAAATGCTAAAGGGCAGCCGCACTACTAGGAGTGTCCAAATAGAGAGGGAGATAGAAGAACAAAGGCAAATTTTTGAGTGCAAAAACAAGAGGGCAATAGTAGTTGGGAATTTCAACTACCCGACTATTGACTGGGATACAAACAGTGTGAAGGGCACAGAGGGCACAAAATTCATGAACTGCATTCAAAACAAATCTTTTAACCAGCATGTAACAAGCCCAACGAGAAGGGGCACAATTCTCGATATAGTCTTGGGTAATGAAGCTGGACAAGTGGATGACGCAGTAATGGGTAACTATTTTGGAGATGGTGACCATAATGCAATTAGTTTTAACATAATCGTGGAAGGTGACAAAGATAAAACAGGATTCAAAGTTCTAAATTGGGGGAAGGCAAATTTTCTGAAGCTGAGAGGTGATCTAGCGAAAGTGGACTGGATACAGCTACTTGAAGGAAAATCAGTGGCAAATCACTGGGAGGCATTCAAAAGTGAGATTCTATAGTCACAGTGCAGGAATGTCCAAATCCAGATAAAGGGTGGTACGGCCAACTCTACAGCCCTCTGGGTATCTAGAAGGTTATAGGATAAGATTAAGCAGAAAAAGAAAGCTTATGACGATCACAGAAAAATTAATATTGGAGAAAGGCTACAGGAGTATAGAAAGTGCAGTGAAAAAGTAAAAGAGGAAATTAGGAAAGCAAAGTAATGACATGAAAAATTATTGGCAGGTAAAATCAAGGAAACCCAAAGATGTTTAATCAGTGCATTAAGTGCAAGAGGATAACTCAGGAAAGAGTAGGGCCTATCAGAGATGTACAAGGGAACTTATGCATGGATGCAGATGGTGTGGGCAGGGTTCTTAATGAGTTTTATGTCTCTATCATCACAAAAGAGAGGGATGACGCAAACATTGTAGTAAATGAGGGCGATTGTGAAATATTAGATACGATATGCATAATGAGGGAGGATGTACTAGAGGGTCTGACATAGTTGAAAGTGGATAAATACCAGGGCCGGATGGATTGTATCCAAGGTAGTCAAAGGAAGCCAGGGAGGCAATAATAGATGCACTGAGGATCATCTTCAAATCCTCACTAGATACAGGTGAGGTACCGGAGCACTGGAGGTAGGTGAGTGTTGTCCCATTGGGTAAAAAGGGTGCGAGGGATAGGCCAATAATTATAGGCTGGTCAGCCGGACCTCGGTGGTGGGTAAATTATTAGAAACAATACTGAGACACAGGATAAACTTCCACTAAGAAAGGCACAGATTAATCAAGGATAGATTAATGCTGGGGGACTTTAACGCCAGAGTTGGGGCCGACCATGACTCATGGCCCTCCTGCCTTGGGCGCTATGGCAATGGAAGGATGAATGAGAATGGACAGAGACTGCTGGAGTTTTGTACCTATCATAACCTCTGCATCACAAACTCGTTCTATTATACTAAACCCTGTCATCAGATTTCATGGAGACACCCAAGATCAGGTCATTGGCACAAGCTGGACCTCATCATCACAAGGCGAGCCTCTATAAATAGTGTCCAAATCGCATGCAGCTTCCACAGTGCGGACTGCGACACCGACCACTCCCTGGTGTGCAGCAAAGTTAGACTCAAGCCAAAGAAGCTACATCACTCCAAGCAGAAGGGCCACCCGCGCATCAACATGAGCAGAATTTCTCATCCACAGCTGTTACATAAGTTTCTGAATTCACTTGAAAAAACCCTTCAAAACACTCCTACAAAGGATGCAGAGACCAAGTGGGCCCACAGCAGAGACGCCATCTATGACTGAGCAATGATCACTTCAGGCAAACGTGAGAAGCAGAATACAGACTGGTTCCAATCTCACTTTGAAGAGCTGGAACCTGTCATAGCATTGCACTGTTGAACGACAAGAAAGCCCTCAGTGAGTTCACATCCGTAGCACTTAAAGTAGCCAGAAGCACTGCACAAAGAAGAGCCAGGCGCTGTGCAAACCTATGCAGTCGTATTCAGCTGGCCTCTGACACCGGAAACATCAGAGGAATGCATGATGGCATTAAGAGAGCTTTTGAGCCAACTATGAAGAAGTTCGCGCCCCCACCCCCCGCAGCCCCCCCCCCCACCTCCCCCGCCAAGTCTAAATCAGGCAATACGATCACTGACCAACACAAGCAAATGGACCACTGTGTGGAGCACTACCTAGAACTGGACTCCAGGGAAAATGTTGTCACTGAAACTGCCCTCAATGCAGCCCAGTCTCTGCTAGTCATGGATGAGTTGGATGAACAGCCAACAAAATCGGAACTCAATGATGCCATTGATTCTCTAGCCAGCAGAAAAGCCCCTGGGAAGGATGCCATTACCCCTGAAACAATCAAGAGTGCCAAGCCTGCGATACTCTCAGCACTCCATGAACTGCTTTGCCTGTGCTGGGATGAGGGAGCAGTACCACAGGACACGTGTGTTGCCAATATCATCACCCTCTATAAGAACAAGGGTGACCACGGTGACTGCAACAACTACCGTGGAATCTCCCTGCTCAGCATAGTGGGGAAAGTCTTCACTCGAGTCGTTTTAAACAGACTCCAGAAGCTGGCTGAGCATGTCTACCCTGAAGCACAGTGGCCTTCGAGCAGAGAGATCCACAATTGACATACTGTTCTCCCTTTTCCAACTACAGAAGAAATGCCGTGAACAACAGATGCCCCTCTACGTTGCTTTCATAGATCTCACCAAAGCCTTTGACCTCGTCAGCAGACGTGATCTCTTCAGACTACTCGAAAAAATCGGATGTCCACCAAAGCTACTAAGTATCATCACCTCATTCCATGACAACATGAAAGGCACAATTCAGCATAGCGGCGCCTCATCAGACCCCTTTCCTATCCTGAGTGGCGTGAAACAGGGCTGTGTTTTCGCACCAACACTGTTTGGGATCTTCTTCTCCCTGCTGCTCTCACATGCGTTCAAGTCTTCAGAAGAAGGACTTTTCCTTCAAACAAGATCAGGTGGCAGGTTGTTCAACCCTGTCCATCTAAGAGCGAAGACCAAAGTATGGAAAGTCCTCATCAGGGAACTCCTCTTTGCTGACGATGCTGCATTAACATCTCACACTGAAGAGTGCCTACAGAGTCTCATCGACAGGTTTGCGGCTGCCTGCAATGAATTTGGCCTAACCATCAACCTCAAGAAAATGAACATCATGGGACAGGACATCAGAAATGCTCCATCTATCAATATCGGCAACCATGCTCTGGAAGTGGTTCAAGAGTTCACCGACCTAGGCTCAACTATCACCAGTAACCTGTCTCTCGATGCAGAAATCAGCAAGTGCATGGGAAAGGCGTCCACTGCTATTTCCAGACTGGCCAAGAGAGTGTGGGAAAATGGCATATTGACACAGAGCACAAAAGTCCGAGTGTTTCAAGCCTGTGTCCTCAGTACCTTGCTCTACGGCAGCAAGGCCGCGACAACGTATGTCAGCCAAGAGCGATGTCTCAATTCATTCCATCTTCGCTGCCTCCAGAGAATCCTTGGCATCAGGTGGCAGGACCGTATCTCCAATGCACAAGTCCTCGAGTCGGCCAACATCCCCAGCATATACAGCCTCCCGAGCCAGCGGCGCTTGAGATGGCTTGGCCATGTGAGTCGCATGGAAGATGGCAGGATCCCCATAGACACACTGTACAGCGAGCTCGCCACTGGTATCAGACCCACCGGACGTCCGTGACTCTGCTTTAAAGACGTTTGCAAACGTGACATGAAGTTCTGTGACATTGATCACAAGTCGTGGGAGTCAGTCGCCAGTGATTGCCAGAGCTGGCGGGCAGCCATAAAGGCGGGGATAAAGATTGAAGAGTCGAAGAGACTTAGCAGTTGGCAGGAAAAAAGACAGAAGTGCAAGGGGAGAGCCAACTGTGTAACAGCCCCAGCAACCAATTTTATCTGTAGCACCTGTGAAAGAACCTGTCACTCTAGAATTGGCCTTTATAGCCACTCCAGGCGCTGCTTCACAAACCACCGACCACCTCCAGGCGCTTACCCATTGTCTCTGAAGACAAGGAGGCCAAAGAGAAGTCAGCATGAATTTGTTAAGGGAAGGTCATATCTTACTAACTTGATTGAAATTTTTGACGAAGTAACAGGGAACATTGATGAAGGTAGTGCAGTGGATGTGGTCTACGTGGATTTTAGTGAGGCGTTTGACAATGTCCCACATGGCAGAATGGTCATAAAAATGGAAGCCCATGGGATACAGCGGAATGAGGCAAGTTGGATCCAAAATTAGCTCAGTGACTGGAAACAAAGCATAGTGGCCGATGGATATGTTTGCGAATGGAAAGCTGTTTCCAGTGGCGTTGCACAGGGCTCAGTGTTGGGCCCCTTGCTGTTTGTGGTATATATTAATGATTTGGACTTAAATGTTGGAGGCATTATTGGGAAATTTGCAGATGTCACAAAAATTGACCATGTAGCTGATAGTGAAGTTGATAGCTGTAGACTCCAGAATGACATCAATGGTTTGGCTGAGTGAGTGAAAAAGTGGCAAATGGAATTGAATCCAGAGAAGTGTGGAGTAATGCATTTGGGGACAGCAAATAAAGCAAGGGAATACACAAAACTGGTAGGATATTGAGAGGGGTAGAAGAAGTGAGAAACCTTAGAGTGCATGTCCACACTACAGATCCCTGAAGGTGGCAGGACAGGTAGCTAGAGTGGTGAAGAAGGCATATGGAATGCTTTTCTTTATTGGCCGAGGTGTAGAATACAAAAGCAGGGATGTAATGATGGAATGAAGACATTAAATTCGGGAAATACTCAGCGGGTCTGCCAGCATCTGTGGAGAGAGAAACACAGTTAAAGTTTCGGGTTAGAAATGGCAAAGCCAAAAATGTAATAGGTTTTAAGCAAGTGAAGCGGGGGTGGGGCAAGAGATGACAGAAGAGAAGGTGTTGCTAGGACAAGGCCACAGAGAATAACTGACCAGAAGGTCATGGAGCAATAACAAATGGTATGTTAATGGTGTGGTGAAAGAAAAGCTCAACCTTCCATGACCGCACTTCTGATATGTCTTCCCTTTTCCTCAACCGAGGATTACCCCACCCCACCCCACCCCACCCCACCCCACTGTGGTTGACAGGGCCCTCAACCGGGTCCAGCCCATTTCCCGCACCTCTAGACTCACCCCTTCCCCTTCCTCGCAGAACCGCAACAGGGTTCCCCTTGCCATCACTTTCCACCCCACCAGCCTCCACATCCAAAGAACCATCCTCCACCATTTCCACCAACTCCAGCGTGATGCCACTGCCAAATGCATGTTCCCCTCCCCTCTCCTGTCAGCATTCTGAAAGGATCATTCCCTCCGCGACACCCTGGTCCACTCCTCCATTACCCCCACCACCTTGTCCCCTTCCCACTGCACCTTCCCTGAAATCACAGGAGGTGTAATACCTGCCCATTTGCCTCCTCTCTCCTGATTATCCAAGGCCTCAAACACTCCTTTCTGGTGAAGCAGCGATTTACTTGTATTTCTTTCAATTTAGTATACTGCTTACAATGTGGTTTCCTCTACATTAGGGAGACCAAACGCAGACTTGGTGATCACATTGCGGAACACCTCCACTCAGTCCGAAAGCATGACACCGAGCTGGCCTTTTCAACAATCCCCCATGCTCTCATACTCACATTTCTGTCCTGGGATTTCTGCAGTGTTCCAGTGAACATCAACGCCAGTTCGAGGAACAGCATCTCATTTACCGATTCGGCACGCGGCAGCCTGCCGGACTGAACAATGAGTTCAATAATTTCGGAGCATGATAGGCCTCCCCCACTTTTTATTTTTATTTTAGTTAGTTTTTCTTCTTTCTTTTTTCTTTTTTATGTGTTGATTTTATTTTAGTTTGTTTAGTTTGTTTCTACTGTGCCTACTCACTGTTTTTTTCATGTTTGTGCTTGGGACCAGGCTGTTCAGTTTTCTGTCAATTAACACCCTCTCTGTACTAACGCTTTGTCTGTCACCACACCATTAACATACCGTTTGCCTTTGCTGCATGACCTCCTGATCAGTTATTCTGTGACTTTGCCCGATCAACACTTCTTTTGTTATCTCTTGCCGGACCACCGCTTTACTTGCTGAAAAGCTATTACATTTCTGGCTCTGCCATTTCTGATGAAGGGTCACTGACCTGAAAGGTTAACATTGCTTCTCTCTACACAGATGCTGCCAGACCTGCTGAGTATTTCCAGCATTTCATGTTTTTATTTCAGATTTGCCGCATCTGCAGTATTTTGCTTTTATTTTGATGTAATGCTGGAACTGTATAAAACTCTGCTTCTGCCATAGCTGCAGTTTTGCATACAGTTCTGGTCATCATATTACAGGAAGGGCATAATTCCTCTGGCAACACTACAGAGGAGATTTACAAGAATGTTACCAGAGCTTGAAGGTTTCAGCTGTGAGGGAAGTTTGGATCAGCTAGGGTTGTTTTCTTGAACCGAGGAGGCTGAGTGGTGACTGAATTGAGGTGTACATAATTATAAGTGGTCTAGATAGAGCAGATAGGAAGGACCTGGTTCGCCTAATGGAGAGGTCAATTACCAGGGGGCACAGATTTAAATTGATTGGATTAGAGGGGACATGAGAAAAAACATTTTCACCCAGAGGGTAGTGGGTGTCTGGAATTCACTGCCCGATCGGTGTTGGAGTCAGAAAGCTTCAACTCATTTAGAAGTTAGCTGGACATGGACCTGAAGTGCTGTAACCTGCAAGGCTACAGACCGGGTGCTGAAAGGTAGGATCAGATAGAGTGGCGAGTCGTTATTACTTTTTTCAGTTGGCGCAGATACGATGGGCTGAATGATCTCCTTCTGTGCTGTAATTTTCCTATGGTTCTATGGTTCTACAGTAAGACTCGGAAGGATCACTTAAAACAGCTGGAAACTATGTTTTTAAAAAATTAGACAAAGCTGATTTAGTGGCAAATCTGGCAAAAAGTGAGCACCTCGGACAGATAGTGAGGCAAGTGTTGCCAAAACTGGCAAAATCACAAGCCTTAGTCGAGGTTCCTATCCCTAAGACTAAGAGTAAGATCATGAGGTGTTTGGGGATGTGTCTTTTCTGCAAAAGGTTTGCACCAAATTTCAGTACTGTAGCCGCTCTACTAACGGATTTACTCCGGAAAAAGAAAACCATGGTAACGTGGTCAGGTGAATGCCAGGCATCTTTTGAAAAGCTAAAGGCAGTTTTGACTAGTAAACCAGTGTTGACTGCTCCAAATTTAACTGCGCCCTTCAAGGTAGCAGATTGATGCTAATGACCTGGAGGTCGGTGCAGTCCTAGTACAAGATGATGAATCAGGCACAGAAAAGCCAGCAGGGTAATTTTTCAAAGTAATTGAAGCACCACTAAAAAAGTATTCCACTGTTGGAAAAGATCAGCAGGTGTATTGCTAGCTATTAAACATTTTGAACTGTATGTCCAGCATGATTACAAAAAGCATTGATATACACTGACCATAATCCATTAACATTTGTGTTGGGGTTTGAAACCCATGGTGCCAGAGCGTTCCAATGGAGCTTGTTGTTGCATCCTTGTCACTTGAAAAATGTACACATTTCGGGGGAAAAAAAACAATGTTATCACAGATGGTTTGTCAATAATTAAATTTTGTTGAGTTGCATGAGTAAGAATAGTTCAACGCAAAATTGTGTGACCTACCAGTACAATGAATGAGGGACATGAGTGCGAATTTTTTTTTCTTAAATGCTTTCAACTCCTATTTTTACATTGTACTGAAACGCATTCAAGAATGGTGCTTAATTTCACCAAGCGTGGGGGTATTACAGAAGGTTTTATTTCTGTGCTTAAATCTTAGAATTCTGTGTGTTTTATAAAAACTGAAAGAAAGGATTTTCAGTAGCCTTGGACAACTGCGAAAGCTGGAATTTTTGGATGCTGACTCTGTATGCATGAATAGGAGAAGCATGCAGTTTAAAGGCAGCCAGTGTGGGTTTGACTTCCTCAACGCAACACTTTGAATGGCAGTGGACATTCTCTGACTCGTCACGTGATCAGCTCAGGAAGGATTTGCTTTCACTTTGGTCTTTTAAAAACCAATGAGTTGGGCAAAGATCAGGCATTTTCAAACTCAGACCTGACCTGCCTGGAGACCCGTAAAAAGATCTCTCTCTGTAAAGGAGACTTGCATCTCTTGAAAAGAAATCCTGCATTTGAGAGGTGACAGGTTCCTGTTTCCCCCTATTTCTGAAGAATTCCTGCATCCAATGAGATTCTGTTGCCTACCGTGTTTCGGGAAGTCCTGGAACCTGAAAAAAGCTTCTACTGCTGTGTTGTTGTTGTGAGTCCTGAGCAGACTGGCTGCTGCACCCCTGCTGAAAGACTTGTGTGATACCTGCTGTAGTTAAATTGCCTTGAACAGCTACCCATCAAAGTCTATTCATCAACCTCATCTGAAGAGATTGCGAGTGGTCTCTGCCATATCGATTCTGGGACACCTCACCCAACCAAAGATTCCCTACCAGAATGTGACTAAACTGATTTATTTTTATTATTATTTCTATTCCCAAGAAACAGCTGTAGAACAAACTCCTTTGCCTCGACTAACTTTTTTTTTTGATGTATGGGTGTGTGCACGAGGGATAAGAAATTAAGCAGCTTTTCATATGTATAGATTTCTCGTATTAGTAGTTAAGACTTATTATTTATTTTCTAATAACTAGTTTTTTTTGTTTAAAGCAACGTCATTTAGTGTAATGTATTCTAGGGGACAAATAGAGTGTCTAATTTGGCTATTCTTCAGTAGGTGGAAAATTCATTGATATACTGTGACCCGTGGAGAAGTGGGACTGCACTAATAGTACATTTCTCCTGTCTCGTTCGTCACATTCCATTCAAGAAAGCAAGGAGACAGAAAGTAGAGAACTACAAGCCATTTAGCTTGATATCTGTCATCGGGAAATGCTGTCATCTATTATTACAGAGGTTATAGCAGGGCACTTAGAAAATTTCAATATAATCAGGCAGAGTCAACATTGTTATATGAAAGGGAATTCATGTTTGACTAATATATTGGTGTTGTTTGATGAAGTAACAAACAACGTGGATAAAGGGGAACCTGTGGAAGAAGTGTACTTTGATTTCCAGAAGGCATTGGACGAGGTGCGACATCAAAGGTTACTATGTAAAATACGAGCCCATGGTATTGCGGGTGGCATATTAGCATGGGTAAAGGGCAGTTGGCTGACAGGAAGCAGAGAGTAGGAATAAATGGATGTTTCTTTTGGGTTGACAAGCTGTAACTAGTGGAAAGTCACACTGATCATTGCTGGGGCCTCAGCCATTTATAATTTATATGAATGACTTGGATGAAGGGGCTGAATGTATGGTTGCTGAATTTGCTGATGACATGATAGGCAGGAAAACAAGTTGTGAAGAGGACATAAGGAGTTTGAAAAGGGATATGGCCAGGTTAACTGAGTGGGCAAAAAATTGACAAATGTAGTATAATGTAGGAAAATGCAAAGTTATCCACTCTGGCAGGAAGAGTAGTGAAGCAACATATTATTTAAATGGAGAGAGATTGCAGAACTCTGAGTTATAGAGGGATCTGGGTGTTCTGGTGCATAAATCACCAAAGGTTGGTCTGCAAATTAGGAAGGCAAATGGAATGTTGACGTTTATTGCAAGGGGAATAGAAGATAAAAGTAGGGATGTTTTGCTACAATTGTGTAGGGTATTGGTGAGACCACATCTGGAGTACTGTGTACAGTTTTGGTTTCCTTATTTGAGAAATAATTATAAATGAATTAGAGGCATTGCAGAGAAGGTTCCCTCGACTGATTCCTGGGATGGCTGGGGGTGGGGGGTGCGGGAGTTGCTGGTGGTGGGGGCGGTGTTTGGTGGTGGTGGTTATGTTATGAGGAAAGTTTGGACAGGTTGGGTCTGCATCCTTTGGAATTTAGAAGAATGAGAGGTGATGTTATTGAAACATATACGATCCTGAGGGGCCTTGAAAGGATGGATGGTGAAAGGATATTTCCCCTTGTGGGAGAGACTAGAGTGAGGGGACACAGTTTAAAAATCAGGAGTCGCCCATTTAAAATGGGGATGAGGTGAAATGTTTTCTCTCAGAGGGTTGGGAGCCTATGGAAGTGTCTTCCGCAGAGCTCGGTGGAGGCAGGTCATTGAATACTTTAAGGCAGAGGTAGATAAAACCTTGACTAGCAAGGGAGCCAAAGAGTATGGCGGTAGGCTGGAAAGTGGCGTTGAGGCCACAATCAGATCATCCATGATCTTATTAGATGGAAGAGCAGGTACGAAGGGGCCGAATGGACTACTCCTGCTCATAATTTGTATGTTCCTATGAAATGTACGTATTTCCACAGTCTGGGTCTGGAGTTCTGCAGAAACTTCAGTTGTCTCATTGTGTCTGGACTGACCCTTTTGTTCTTCTTTCTTTCCCCACCCCCGTTCACTTGTTCAAAACTTCGCACATTTCCAACCTTTGTCAGTTTTAATGAAAGGCTACTGGCCTGAAATGTTAACCGTACTTCGCTCTCCATAGATGCTGCCAGACCTGCTGAGTGTTTTCAGCACTTTCTGGTTTTATTTTAGATTTTCAGCTTCCACAGTGTTTTGCTTTTATTTTAATTAATTGAAAATTGTTTTAATAATTACTTGATGCAATTTAATTTATAGGGAGGTGAACTTTAAGGTTTACATTTATGCTTACTCCTTTGCCCCTCCTTGTGCCTTGTACACATCGTTACAAACAACATTGGCAGGAAGAGTGATGAGGTCCTGCAGGGGGAGTTTAGGGAATTAGGTAGAAAGTTAAAAAAACAGGACCTCTGGGGTTATAATATCTGGATTACTCCCTGTGCCACATGCCAGTGAGGCTGGAAATAGGAAGATAGTGCAGCTAAACACGTGGCTGAGCAGCTGGTGTAGAAAGGAGGGTTTCAGGTATCTGGACCATTGGGCTCTCTTCAGGGACAGATGGGACCTGTACAAGAAGGACGGGTTGCATCTAAACTGGAGGGGCACTAATATCCTGGCTGCAAGGTTTGCTAGTGTCATGCGGGAGGGTTTAAACTAGTGTGGCAGGGGGGTGGGAACCAGAGCAGTAGGACAGCAAGTGAAATAAATGAGGAGGACAGAGTAAATAAGGCCAGTTGGACTAAAAGGAAGAGCAGGCAGGGAGATGTTGCGGAGCACAGCGGGACTGGTGGTCTGAAGTGAATTTGTTTCAATGCAAGAAGTATAACAGGTAAGGCAGATGAACTCAGAGCTTGGATTAGTACTTGGAAATATGATGTTGTTGCTATTACAGACACTTGGTTGAAGGAAGGGCAGGATTGGCAGCTAAATGTTCCAGGCTTTAGAAGCTTCAGGCGGGATAGAGGGGGATGTAAAAGAGGTGGGGGAGTTGCATTACTGGTTAAGGAGAATATCACAGCTGTACTGCAGGAGGACACCTCAGAGGGGTCATGCAGCGAGGCAATATGGGTGGAGCTCAGGAATAGGAAGGGTGCAGTCACGATGTTGGGGGTTTACTACAGGCCTCCCAAAAGCCAGCGGGAGGTAGAGGAGCAGATATGTAGACAGATTCTGGAAAGATGTAAAGGTAACAGGGTTGTGGTGGTGGGTGATTTTAACTTCCCCTATATTGACTGGGACTCACTTAGTGCTCGAGGCTTGGATGGGGAAGAATTTGTGAGGAGCATCCAGGAGGGCTTCTTGAAACAGTATGTAGATAGTCCAACTGGGGATGAGGCCATTCTGGACCTGGTATTGGGGAATGAGTCCGGCCAGGTGGTCGAAGTTTCAATGGGGGAGCATTTCGGGAGCAGTGACCATAATTCCATAAGTTTTAAGGTACTTGTGGATAAGGATAAGAGTAGTCCTCGGGTGAAGGTGCTAAATTGTGGGAAGGCTAATTATAACAATATTAGGCAGGAACTGAAGAATTTAGATTGGGGGCGGCTGTTTGAGGGTAAATCAACATCTGACATGTGGGAGTCTTTCAAACGTCAGCTGATTAGAATCCAGGACCAGCATGTTCCTGTGAGGAAGAAAGACAAGTTTGGCAAGTTTCGGGAAGCTTGGATAACACGGGATATTGTGAGCCTTGTCAAAAAGAAAAATGAAGCATTTGTAAGGGCTGGAAGGCTAGGAACAGATGAAGCACTTGAGGAATATAAAGACAGTAGGAAGGAACTTAAGCAAGGAGTTAGGAGGGCTAAAAGGGGTCATGAAAAGTCATTGGCAAACAGGATTAAGGAAAATCCCAAGGCTTTTTATACATATATAAAGAGCAAGAGGGTAACCAGGGAAACGGTTGGCCCACTCAGGACAGAGATGGGAATCTATGTGTGGAGTCAGAGGAAATGGACGAGGTGCTAAATGAGTACTTTGCGTCAGTATTCACCAGAGAAGGACTTGGTGGATGATGAGCCTAGTGAAGGGAGTGCAGATAGTCTCAGTCATCTCAGTATCAAAAGGAGGAGGTGTTGGGTGTCTTGAAAAGCATTAAGGTAGATAAGTCCCCAGGACCTGATGAGATCTACCCGAGAATACTGAGGGAGGCAAGGGAAGAAATTGCTGGGGCCTTGACAGAAATCTTTGCATCCTCATTGGCGACAGGTGAGGTCCCAGAGGACTGGAGAATAGCCAATGTTGTTCCTTTGTTTAAGAAGGGTGGCAAGGATAATCCAGGAAATTATAGGCCGGTGAGCCTTACGTCAGTGGTAGGGAAACTATTAGAGAGGATTATTCGGGACAGGATTTACTCCTGTTTGGAAACAAACAAACTTATTAGCGATGGTTTTGTGAAGGGGAGGTCGTGTCTTACTAATTTGATTGAGTTTTTTGAGGAAGTGACGAAGATCATTGATGAAGGAAGAGCAGTGGATGTTATCTATATGGACTTTAGTAAAGCCTTTGACAAGGTCCAGCATGGCAAACAGATGCAAAAGGTGACGTCACACGGGATCAGAGGTGAGCTGGCAAGGTGGATACAGAACTGGCTCGGTCATAGAAGACAGAGGGTATTATTGGATGGGTGTTTTTCTGAATGGAGGGATGGGACTAGTGGTGTTCCACAGGGATCAGTGCTGGGACCTTTGCTGTTTGTAGGATATATAAATGATTTGGAGGAAAATGTAGCAGGTCTGATTAGTAAGTTTGCGGATGCCGCAAAGGTTGGTAGAGTTGCGGATAATGATGAGGATTGTCAGAGGATACAGCAGGATTTAGATCGGTTGGAGACTTGGGCGGAGAAATGGCAGATGGAGTTTAATCCGGACAAATGTGAGGTCATGCATTTTGCAAGGTCTAATGCAGGTGGGAGGTATACAGTAAATGGCAGAACCCTTAGGTGTATTGACAGGCAGAGAGATCTGGGCGTACAGGTCCACAGGTCACTGAAAGTGGCATCACAGGTGGATAAGGTAGTTAAGAAGGCATATGGCATGCTTTCCTTCATCGGTCGGGGCATAAAGTATAAAATTGGCAAGTCATGTTGCAGCTGTACAGAACCTTAGTTCGGCCACACTTAGAATATTGCGTGCAATTCTGGTCGCTATCCGACCAAAAGGACGTGGAGGCTTTGGAGAGGGTACAGAGGAGGTTTACCAGGATGTTGCCTGCATTAGCTATGAGGAGAGGTTGGAAAAACTCGGATTGTTTTCACTGGAACGACGGAGGTGGAGGGGCAACATGATAGTGGTTTACAAAGTTATGAGCGGCATGGACAGAGTGGATAGTCAGAAGCTTTTTCCCAGGGTGGAAGAGTCAGTTACTAGGGGACATAGGTTGAAGGTGCCAGGGGTAAAGTTTAGAGGGGGTGTGCGAGGCAAGTTTTTTACACAGAGGGTGGTGAGTGCCTGGAACTTGCTGAGAGGGGAGATGGTGGAAGCAGATATGATAGCGACGTTTAAGAGACATCTTGACAAATACATGAAAAGGAAGGGAATAGAGGGATATGGACCCCGGAAGTGAAGAAGGTGTTAGTTTAGGCAGGCATCAAGATCGGCGCAGGCTTGGAGGCCGAATGACCTGTTCTTGTGCTGTACTGTTCTTTGTTCATTGTTTGTTCTTTGAAGTCACTTTACATTTCTCCCCCACCACTTTGCCATTTTCTGTTTCAATGCTTGGGGCAAGGCCCACATTGCTTCCTATGTTCCAGGTCTTGTAATAAGAATTCTCACGATTCAATGCCTGTCACACCACTGGTCAACATCCTGCTCCACTGAATAAAGACAGGACAAACTGTTTTTTTGAAGCAGGATTCAGCAAAGAGCTCATCTGCAGTTTATTGATGAAAATATTACAACTGCAGTGTCGGTGCCTTTGGAGATAAATGAGAAAATGATCGTTGATGATTGTAACTGAACATATCCTACCTCTTTGGCATCACTTTTTTTCTTTTTTCCAGTCATGAAAATGTGTTGTCAGGAAATGAATGACTGCTGAAGGACAGTCCTGGTCTTCAGTGATCAGAGAATCATTACAGTGCAAAAGCAAGTCATTCGGCCCATCGGGGTCACACTGGCTCTCTGAAAGAGCACCTCCCTCACTTCCATTCCCTGCCTTCTCCCCATGATCCTGCACATTCTTCCTTTCTCAATTAACTGTCTAATTCTCTTTTCAATTCTTTAAGCATTAAACAAGCCTCCATTACATTCTCACACATGGCATTCCAGACCTTAACCACCGGCTGCCTGAAAAAGTTAATTAAAAGTCCAATCTGTTTATCCTATTTTGCTCGCTACCTTATGAGAATAAATATCATGAATGCAGAAATCTCAGGATATATTGGTGGGACTGAGATTCGATATGCAAGAGGTGGGATGCACTCTGGGCATGGTGTTTGTGAAGTGAAGAGTGAATGGTGCTTGTTGATGGCTTAACGGTGTTGTGAACTAACTGCGAATTTAGAAACAAAAACCAAAATTGAGTAGGACCAGGTAAATCTGGACAGGCGATTCCTGGTTTACAAGATCAGTTCCCTAATTTTCTCTAGGTATTAGGACCAGTACATTTCTTGATCTATATCAATGATTTAGACTTTGGGGCACAGGGAACTTTCAAAATTTGCCATTGACATAAAACTTGGAAGTATTGTGAACTGTGAGGATAGTGATAAACTTCAAGAGAACATAGACAGATTGGTGGAATGGGCGGAAACATGGCAGATGAAATTTTATACAGAAAGATGTGAAGGGATACATTTAGGTAGGAAGAATGAGGAGAGGCAATATAAGATAAAGGACAAAATTCTAAAGGGGATGCGGGAGCAGAGGGACCTTGGGTATATGTGCACAAATTGCTGAAGGTGGCAGGACAGGTTGAGAAAGTGGTCAATAAGGCATACGGGATGCTGGGCTTTATAAACGCAGCATAGAGTACAAAAGTAAGGAAGTTGCGGTGAAGCTTTATAAAACATTGGTTCAGCCTCAACTGGAGTATTGGAGAAACTGTTCCCATTGGCAGAAGTGTCAAGAACCAGAGGAAACTGATTTAAAGTGATTAACAAACTCAAGGGCGGCACAGTGGCGCAGTGATTAGCACCCACAGCTCCAGGGACCCGGGTTCGATTCTGGGTAGTGCCTTTGCAGAGTTTGCAAGTTCTGCCTGTGACTGTGTGGGTTTTCACCTGGTGCTCTGGTTTCCTCCCACAGCCAAAGACTTGCAGGTGATAGGTAAATTGGCCGTTGTAAATTGCCCGTAGTGTAGGTAGGTGGTAGGGAATATAGGATTACTGTAGGTCTCATATGAATGTGTGATTGTTGGTCGGCACAGACTCGGTGTGCCGAAGGGCCTGTTTCAGTGCTGCATCTCTAATAAAATAAATAAAAAATCCACGGCAGGGCTACAGGAAAGCAGAGGGCAGTGGGATGAGCTAAGTTGCTCTTGCAGAGAGATGGCAAAAATATGATGGGTTAGATGGCCTCCTATGCACTAAACAGTCGACGATTCAATGAAGTGTCTCCAGAAACAATGGAAATACGAATTCACACAAAAAGCTTTCCATTTTGGCTTTTGTAGGAACAAGTTTATTTGTTTCCCAGCATGTGAGGATTTGAGAATGGAAACAGTGGGATTGGAGTAGAGACTGCAGTTGCTGTCTTCACTCCTGTCCTGCATTGGGCGCTCTGGTTCTCCTCCAGGTCCTTTACTTCTGGTCCTGCGGCAGATACCTCTTGCCCGCCACTCCACCTCTCTTTGTCAAGCCTCAGCTACCCCCCGCCCCCACCACCCACCACCCCCCGTCTCTCACACTGCTCCACTCGGTCCTCCTCCCACTCTTCTTCATCTCAACCCATCAACATATCCTTCCATTCCTTTCTCCTCTTGTGTTTATCCAGCTTCCCCTAAATTCCATCGACTCTCTTCACATCTATCACTCTCTGCAGTAGCGAGTTCCACATTCTCATCACTCTCTGGGGAAAGAGGTTTCTCCTGAATTCCCGATTGGATTTATTAGAACTATCTTATATTCATGACTTCCTAGTTTTGGTCTCACTCGCAAGTGGGACCATCTTCTCTAGTCTACCCTATCAAAACTCGATGAGGTCACTCCTCAGCCTTGTCCTTTTCTTATAGAAAAGAGGCTCAGCCGATAAAATCTACCCTGATGTTTGTAACCTCTCAGTATATTCTTTCCTACTAGGTAGAAGCTTAAAATCGCAATGGGTACTTCATCTACATTCATTCGTTTTTATATGTCCATATGCCTTGATGTGGGCATCACTAGCCAGGTTGAGATTTATTGCCCTCCCCTAGTTGTCCCCTGTCAAGCCTCTCTCATGAACCACTGAAGTCTGTGGTGGATGTACTCGCATTGTTATTAGGTAGGAAAGTTTAGGATTTTGACCAAGGGACAATGAAAGATAGAAACATAGAAGCATAGAAAACAGGAGCAGGAGTAGGCCATTTGGCCCTTCGAACCTGCGCCGCCATTCATTATGATCATCCAACTCAGTGACCTGTTCCTGCTTTCACACCATATCTTTTGATCCCTTTAAACCCAAGAGCTATGTCGGCGAGACATTGGTCATCTCAATTTCTCTGCCCCCGTCACTCACTCTAACCTGTCCCCCTCTGAACTTGAGGCACTCTGTTCTCTCAAGTCTAACCCCGACATGGTCATCAAAACTGCAGACAAGGGTGGTGCTGTTGTTGTATGGCGTACCGACCTCTACCTTGCAGGAGCTCAACGCCAACTCACAGACACTTCTTCCTACCTCCCTCTGTACCATGACCCCACCACCGACCATCAAGCCACCGTCCAAAGGACTGTCACTGACCTCATCTCCTCTGGAGATCTTCCCTCTACAGCTTCCAACCTCATAGTCCCGCAACCCCGGACAGCCCACTTCTACCCCCTTCCCAAAATCCACAAACGGGACTCATTGTGTCAGCCTGCTCCTGCCCAACTGAACTTATATCTTCCTATCTTGACTCTACCTTTTCTCTGCGGGTCCAGTCTCTTCCCACCTACATCCGTGACTCTTCTGACACCCTACGTCATTTTATAAATTTCCAGTTTCCTGGTCCCAACCGCCTCCTCTTCACTATGGACGTCCAATCGCTCTGCACCTCCATCCCCCACCAGGATGGTTTGAGGGCTCTCCGCTTCTTCCTGGAACAGAGGCCCAACCAGTCCCCATCCACCACCACCATCCTCTGCCTGGCTGAACTTGTTCTCACATTGAACAACTTCTCCTTCAACTCCACGCACTTCCTTCAAGAAAAAGGTGTCGCTATGGGTACCCGCATGGGTCCTAGTTATGCCTGTCTTTTTGTGGGATATGTCGAGCATTCTTTGTTCCAGTCCTACTCAGGCCCCCTCCCCCAACTCTTTTTCCGGTACATTGATGACTGTATCGGTGCCGTTTCCTGCTCCCGCCCCAAACTGGAAAACTTTATCAACTTTGCTTCCAATTTCCACCCTTCTCTCACCTTTACATGGTCCATCTCTGACACTTCCCTTCCCTTCGGCGACTTCTCTGTCTCCATCTCTGGGGATAGGTTGTCTGCTAATATCCATTATGAGCCCACCAACTCCCACAGCTACCTCGACTACACTTCTTCACACCCTACCTCCTGTAAGGACTCCATTCCATTCTCCCATTTTCTTCATCTCCGACGCATCTGCTCTGATGATGCTACCTTCCATGACGGTGCTTCTGGTATGACCTTTTTCCTCAACCGTGGATTCCCCCCCACTGTTGTTCACAGGGCCCTCAACCGTGTCCGGCCCATTTCCCGTACCTCTGCCCTCAACCCTTCCCCTCCCTCCCAGAACCGTGACAGGGTTCCCCTTGTCCTCACTTTCCACCCCATCAGCCTCCATATCCAAAGGATCATCCTCCGCCATTTCTGCCAGCTCCAGCGTGATGCCACTACCAGTCACATCTTCCCCTCCCTTCCCCTGTCAGCATTCCGAAGGGATCATTCCCTCCGCGACACCCTGGTCCACTCCTCCATTACCCCACCACCTCGTCCCCATCCCATGGCACCTTCCCCTGCAATCGCAGGAGGTGTAATATCTGCCCATTTACCTCCTCTCTCCTCACTATCCCAGGCTCCAAACACTCCTTTCAGGTGAAGCAGCGATTTACTTGTACTTCTTTCAATGAAGCATACTGTATTCGCTGCTCACAATGTGGTCTCCTCTACACTGGGGAGACCAAGCGCAGACTGGGTGACCGCTTTGCAGAACACCTCCACTCGGTCCGCAAGCAGGACCCTGAGCTTCCGGTTGCTTGCCATTTCAACACTCCCCCCTGCTCTCATGCTCACATCTCTGTCCTGGGATTGCTGCAGTGTTCCAGTGAACATCGACGCATGCTCAATGAACAACATCTCATCTCCTGATTGGGTGCACAACAGCCTGCCGGACTGAACATTGAGTTCAATAATTTCAGAGCATGACAGCCCCCCATTTTACTTTCATTTTTAGTTGTTTTTCCTTTTTTCTGCTTTTTTTCTTTTTTACATTTTTTACAACCTTTTTTTTGCATTTATTTCATTTCATCTTAGTTTGTTCAGTTTGCTAACCCATTGTTTTTTTCATGTTTGCACTTGCTGCTGTTCAATATTCAGTCCGTTAACATCTATTCTGTACTAATGCTTTGTCTTTCAACACACCATTAACATATTGTTTGCCTTTGCTCCATGACTTTTTGGTCAGCTATGTAGCCTTGTCCAATCTGCACCTTCTCCTTTGTTATCTCTTGCCCCACCCTCACTTGCTTATAACCAGTGACATTTTTAATATTTGTCAGTTCCGAAGAAGAGTCACTGACCCGATATGTTAACTCTGCTTCTCTTTCCACAGATGCTGCCAGACCTGCTGAGTGGTTCCAGCGTTTCTTGTTTTCATTTCAGATTTCCAGCATCCGCAGTATTTTGCTTTTAAGCTATATCTAACTCCTTCTTGAAAACATACTGCTTTTTGTGTTAGCTAATTCCACAGGCTCACCACTCTCTGGGTGAAGAAACTTCTCATAATCTCAGTCCTGAATGGTTTATCCCATATCCTTAGACTATGATCCCTGGTTCTGGACTCCCACACCATCGGGAACATCCTTCCTGCATCTACCCTGTCAAGTCCTGTTAGAATTTTATAGGTTTCGATGAGATCCCCCCTCACTCTACTGAACTCAGCGAATATAATCGTAACTGACTCAATCTCTCCTCATATGTCAGTTCTGCCATCCCAGGAATCAGTCTGGTCAACCTTCACTGAACTCCCTTTATAGCAAGAACATCCTTCCTCAGATAAGGAGACCAAAACTGCACACAATAAAACAGATGTGGCCTCACCAAGGCCCTGTATAATTGCAGCAAGACATCCCTGCTCCTGTCCTCGAATCCTTTCGCTATGAAGGCCAACAAAACATTTGCCTTTCTTTTACCGCCTGTTGCACCTGCATGCTTCCCTTCAGTGACTGGTGTACGAGAACACCCAGGTCTCACTGCATATTCCCCTCTCTAAGTTTATAGTCGTTCAGATAATCTGCCTTCCTGTTTTTGCTACCAAAGTGGATAACCTCACATTTATCCACATTATACTGCATCTGCTGTGCATTTGCCCATTCACTCAACTTGTCCAAATCACCCTGAAGCCTTTCTCAATCCTCCTCACAACTCATCCTCCCACCCAGTTTTGTGTCATCTGCACATTTGGAGATATTACATTTAGTTCCCTCATTTAAATCATTAACATATATTGTGAATAGCTGTGGTCCCAGCACTGATCCCTGCGGTACCCCACGAGTCACTGTCTGCCATTCAGAAAAAGACCCATCTATCCCTACTCTTTGTTTCCTGTCTACCATCCAATCTTCTATCCATTGCAATACACTACCCCCATTCCCATGCGCTTTAACTTTACATGCTAATCTCTTATGTGGGATTTTGTTGAAAGCCTTCGGAAAGTCCAAATAAACCACATCCACTGGCTCTCCCTCATCAACTCTACTTGTTACATCCTCGAAGAATTCTAGTCGATTTGTCAAGCAGGATTTCTCTTTCGTAAATCCATGCTGACTCTGCCCGATTCTACCACTGTTTTCCAAGTGCACTACTATACCATCTTTGATAATGGACTCTAGAATTTTCCCCGCTACCGACGTCAGGCTGACTGGTCTATAATTCCCTTCTTTCTCTCTACCTCCCTTTTTAAATTTTGGGGTTGCATTAGCTACCCTCCAATCTGTAGGAAATGTTCCAGAGCCTATAGAATCTTGGACGATGACCACCAATGCATCCAGTATTTCTCGGGCCACTTCTTTAAGTACTCTGGGATGCAGACCATCAGGCCCTGGGGATTTGTCGGCCTTCAACCCATCAATTTCCTCAACACCATTTCTCTACTTATACTGATTTCCTTCAGTTCCTCTCTCTCACTAAGCCCTGTATTCCCCAACATTTCTGGTATGCTATTTGTGTCCTCCTTTGTGAAGACAAGAACCAAAGTATGCATTTAGTTGGTCAGCCATTTCTTTGGTCCCCATAATCAATTCCCCTGTTTCTGACTGTAAGGGACCAACATTTGTCTTCACCAATCTTTCTTTCTCTTCACGTACCTATAGAAACTTTTGCAGTCAGTTTTTATGTTCCCTGCAAGCTTACTCTGGTACTGTATTTTCCCCTTCTTAATCAATCCCTTGGTCCTCCTTTGCTGAATTCTAAACTGCTCCCAATCCTCAGGTCAGTTGTTTTTCCTGGCGAATTTGTATGCCTCTTCCTTGGATCTATTGCTATCTCTAGTTTCCCTTGTAAGCTATGGTTTGGCGACCTTTCCCGTTTTACTTTTGCACCAGACAGGAATAAACAAGTGTTGCAGTTCTTCCATGCGCTCTTTGAATGTTTGCCATTGCCTATCCACTGTCAACCATTTAAGTAACGTTTCCCAATCCATCAGACGCAACTCGTGCCTCATACCTTCGTAGTCTACTTTCTTATGATTCAGGACACTAGTCTCAGAATCAATGACGTCACTCTCCATCTTGATGGAGAACTCTATCATATTATGATCGTTCATCCCCATGGGGTCTCGCACCACTAGCTTGTCAATTATTCCTCTCTCATTACACAATACCCAGTCTAGGATGGCCTGTTCTCTAGTTGGTTCCTCAACGTATTGGTCCAGAAAACCATCCCATATACACTCCATGAATTCCTCCTCTATGGTATTGTGACTAATTTGATTTGGCCAATCGATATGCAGATTAAAATCACCCAAAATTACAGATGTTCCTTTATCGCAGGCATATTAAATTTCCTGTTTAATGCCATTCCCAATATCACCACTACAGTTTGGGGGTCTATATACAACCCCCAATAACGTTTGTTGCCCCTTAGTGTTTCCCAGCTCTCCCCGTGCAGATTCCACATCGTCAGAGCTAATATCCTTCCTCACTATTGCATTAATTTCCTCTTTAACCAGCAATGCAACTGCACCGCCTTTTGCTTTTTGTCTGTCCTTCCTAAATACTGAATAGCCCTGGATGTTCATTTCCCATCCCTGATCACCCTGCAGCCAAGTCTGCATAATCCCGACTGTATCATACCTGTTTACATCTATTTACATGATCAATTCATCCATTTAATTGTGAACGCTCCACGCAATAGGGCACAAAGCATTAATGCTTGTCTTTTGAACATTACTTGACCCCTTCCCACTATTTTTCACTGCGGGCCCTGTTTGATTCTGGCCCTTGATTTTTCTACCTATCACTTGTCTTATTCCCCTTACTGTCTTTTGTTTTTGCCTTTGATCCCCCTTCCTCTGATTCCTTGCAAAGGTTCCCATTCCCCTGCCATTTTAGTTTAAACCCTCCTCAACCACTCTAGCAAATTTCGGACATTTCAGTGAAAGGACAGTTGAGATGTTGTTCGAAAACAACCTTCGCTGGTAATCATGTGCTTTAAGCTCAATAAACTAACTTACTGACCTGGGAAGATGTTTACAGAGAAGCCATATGTCAAGATTTATGGAAGTCAGGAAGTTGACTTTCTATAAAAGCAAAATACTGCGGATGCTGGAAATCTGAAACAAAAACAAGAAATGCTGGATTCACTCAGCAGGTCTGGCAGCATCTGTGGAAAGAGAAGCAGAGTTAACGTTTCGGGTCAGTGACCCTTCTTCGGAACTGACAAATATTAGAAAAGTCACAGATTATAAACAAGTGAGGTGGGGGTTGGGCAAGAGATAACAAAGGAGAAGGTGCAGATTGGACCAGGCCACATAGCTGACCAAAAGGTCACGGAGCAAAGGCAAACAATATGTTAATGGTGTGTTGAAAGGCAAAGCATTAGTACAGATTAAGTGTGAATATACTGAATATTGAACATCAGCAAGTGCAAACCTGAAGAAAAACAACCTGAAAAAAACAGTGGGTAAGCAAACTGAACAAACTAAGATGAAATGAAATAAATGCAAAAAAAGATTGTAAAAAATGTAAAAAGGAATGCAAAAAAAGGAAGAAAAAATAACTAAAAATGACTAAAAATGAAAGTAAAGTAGGGGGCTGTCATGCTCTGAAATTATTGAACTCAATGTTCAGTCCGGCAGGCTGTAGTGTGCCTAATCGGTAGATGAGATGCTGTTCCTCGAGCTTGCGTTGATGTTCACTGGAACACTGCAGCAATCCCAGGACAGAGATGTGAGCATGAGAGCAGGGGGGAGTGTTGAAATGGCAAGCAACCGGAAGCTCAGGGTCCTGCTTGCGGACTGAGCGGAGATGTTCCACAAAGCGGTCACCCAGTCTGCACTTGGTCTCCCCAATGTAGAGGAGACCACACTGTGAGCAGCGAATACAGTATACTACATTGAAAGAAGTACAAGTAAATCGCTGCTTCACCTGAAAGGAGTGTTTGGGGCCTGGGATAGTGAGGAGAGAGGAGGTAAATGGGCAGATATTACACCTCCTGCGATTGCAAGGGAAGGTGCCCTGGGACGGGGACGAGGTGGTGGGGGTTATGGAGGAGTGGACCAGGGTGTCGCGGAGGGAACGATCCCTTCGGAATGCTGACAGGGGAAGGGTGGGGAAGATGCGACTGGTAGTGGCATCACACTGGAGGTGGCGAAAATGGCGGAGGATGATCCTTTGGATATGGAGGCTGGTGGGATGAAAAGTGAGGACAAGGGGAACCCTGTCACGGTTCTGGGAGGGAGGGGAAGGGGTGAGGGTAGAGGTGCGGGGAATGGGTCAGACACGGTTGAGGGCCCTGTCAACCACAGTGGGAGGAAATCCTCGGTTGAGGAAAAAGGAGGTCATATCAGAAGCACCGTCATGGAAGGTAGCATCATCAGAGCAGATGCGTCGGAGACGGAGAAACTGGGAGAATGGAATGGAGTCCTTACAGGAGGTAGGGTGTGAAGAAGTGTAGTCGAGGTAGCTGTGGGAGTCAGTGGGCTTATAATGGATATTGGTAGACAACCTATCCCCAGAGATGGAGACAGAGAAGTCGAGGAAGGGAAGGGAAGTGTCAGAGATGGACCATGTAAAGGTGAGAGAAGGGTGGAAATTGGAAGCAAAGTTGATAAAGTTTTCTAGTTCGGGGCGGGAGCAGGAAACGGCACCGATACAGTCATCAATGTACCGGAAAAAGAGTTGGGGGAGGGGGCCTGAGTAGGACTGGAACAAAGAATGCTCGACATATCCAACAAAAAGACAGGCATAACTAGGACCCATGCGGGTACCCATAGCGACACCTTTTACTTGAAGGAAATGCATGGAGTTGAAGGAGAAGTTGTTCAATGTGAGAACAAGTTCAGTCAGGCGGAGGAGGGTGTTGGTGGATGGGGAGTGGTTGGGCCTCTGTTCCAGGAAGACGCGGAGAGCCCTCAAACCATCCTGGTGGGGGATGGAGGTGTAGAGCGATTGGACGTCCATAGTGAAGAGGAGGCGGTTGGGACCAGGAAACTGGAAATTGTCAAAATGACGTAGGGCATCAGAAGAGTCACGGATGTAGGTGGGAAGAGACTGGACCAGCGGAGAAAAGATAGAGTCTAGATAGGAAGAAATAAGTTCAGTTGGGCAGGAGCAGGCTGACACAATGGGTCTGCCGGGCCTGCCGGTTGACAGGGCCCTCAACCGTGTCCGACCCATTCCCCGCACCTCTACCCTCACCCCTTTCCCTCCCTCCCAGAACCGTGACAGGGTTCCCCTTGTCCTCACTTTTCATCCCACCAGCCTCCATATCCAAAGGATCATCCTCCGCCATTTTCGCCACCTCCAGCGTGATGCCACTACCAGTCGCATCTTCCCCACCCTTCCCCTGTCAGCATTCCGAAGGGATCGTTCCCTCCGTGACATCCTGGTCCACTCCTCCATAACCCCCACCACCTCGTCCCCGTCCCAGGGCACCTTCCCTTGCAATCGCAGGACGTGTAATACCTGCCCATTTACCTCCTCTCTCCTCACTATCCCAGGCCCCAAACACTCCTTTCAGGTGAAGCAGCGATTTACTTGTACTTCTTTCAATGTAGTATACTGTATTCGCTGCTCACAGTGTGGTCTCCTCTGCATTGGGGAGACCAAGCGCAGACTGGGTGACCGCTTTGCGGAACATCTCCGCTCAGTCCGCAAGCAGGACCCTGAGCTTCCGGTTGCTTGCCATTTCAACACTCCCCCCTGCTCTCATGCTCACATCTCTGTCCTGGGATTGCTGCAGTGTTCCAGTGAACATCAACGCAAGCTCGAGGAACAGCATCTCATCTACCGATTAGGCACACTACAGCCTGCCGGACTGAACATTGAGTTCAATTATTTCAGAGCATGACAGCCCCCCACTTTACTTTCATTTTTAGTCATTTTTATTTATTTTTTCTTCCTTTTTTTTGCATTCCTTTTTACATTTTTTACAATCTTTTTTTGCATTTATTTCATTTCATCTTAGTTTATTCAGTTTGCTTACCCACTGTTTTTTTCAGGTTGTTTTTCTTCAGGTTTGCACTTGCTGATGTTCAATATTCAGTATATTCACACTTAATCTGTACTAATGCTTTGTCTTTCAACACACCATTAACATATTGTTTGCCTTTGCTCAGTGACCTTTTGGTCAGCTATGTGGCCTGGTCCAATCTGCACCTTCTCCTTTGTTATCTCTTGCCCAACCCCCACCTCACTTGTTTATAATCTGTGACTTTTCTAATATTTGTCAGTTCCGAAGAAGGGTCACTGACCCGAAACGTTAACTCTGCTTCTCTTTCCACAGATGCTGCCAGACCTGCTGAGTGAATTCAGCATTTCTTGCTTTTGTGTGAGTTGACTTTCTATGTTGGGGTTTGGATATTGTTTTCAGTTCAGTTGGGGTCTAAAGTTTTTTGAAGATAGTTGAAGATCAACCTGCCAAGGGGAAAAATAATCCCAGCTCATTGCTTTCTCTACGTCTTTGAAAGAAACCCTGTGTATTTAGTGTGACAGCTGCAACCCCTGGTGCCACAATTTCTTGGAAAGCCCACCAGATTAATTCTCGACATCTCCAAATTGAACTGCAAGAAAAGATCCTGGTGACCTGTCTACATACACCTGGATGTCAGACCAAAAAGGACAATTGACATCCTTCCACATCTTCTCTTTGCTCTTCAACAATTAGCAAATATTTGGCCAAAGCATTTTTTTTTGGCTTTTATCTTTGTAATAGAGCTCTGCAGAGAAAATCTCTTTATTTTTTCAGTTAACCGGTGCCTGTGTGTGTGTATGTGTGAGGGGATAAGGTAAAAATGGAACTTTCATATTTAAATCTGTATATTAATGCTTTGCTTTGTTAATGGATAAGTCTTGTTTTCTAATAAACTGATAATTTTGTTGTTAATTAAATAAACTGGTTGGTGTATTTCATTCTGTGATAAAGAGTAGAATATATGATTGATTGAATCAGTAACTGGGTAAATATTTTTAAAATATATGTTGTGACCTGTGGAGAAGTGGGACCAGAAAAGACAGTGCACTCCTCCCACCTCGGTCTTAACAACTCCAATCTCTCTGCAACAAAAGTTAACTTATGTCCTTTCGGGAAGGAAATCTGCCTTCCTAACCTGGTCTGGCCTACACGTGACTCCAGACCCACAGCAATGTTGTTGACTCTTAACTGGCATCTGAAATTCCTAGCAAACCACTCAGTTCTCAAGAGCAATTAGGGATGGGCAACAAATTCTAGCCTTGCCAGCGACGTCCACATCCCATGAAAGAATAATAATAACAAAAGAATTTCTTTCTACCTGCTTGTCATACCGACATGCTAACTTTGTTCTTCATGTAGAAGGATTCCTAGGTCATTCTGACTGCAAACATTTCATATTCTCTCACAATTTAAAACATATTCTTTCTTATTTTCTGAAGGAAGTGGAGAACTTCACACATCACCCCATTGAATTCCATCTGCCATGTTCTTGCCCACTCATCCAATCGGTCAAGGGAAATAGCACAATTCTCAGTGCGAGTTACAGGCCAGCCAGCAGTGGAGGAGAAATGGAGGGAGAATGTGAGATAATAATTGTGCAGGATGACGTTTAGGGCAGATAAATAAAAACACATTTTTTTCAACTATAAAACTGATGGTAGAAGTGACAAAGTTGGTGTTCTGGACGCAGATTTGGGTCTAAAGTAAGAGATAACTATAGGGAAGAATTTCAATCTAACAAAAACACAGTCTAAGTGGATATGTCACTGGGACCAGTGATGCTGCGGCCCAGGCTGTTACAGGAAGTCATAGAGGTGACGGCAGGGACCCTGAGCACACTGTTTTATCCTTTATTAATATAAAAGTATTTAACCTGACCTGGAGTGAATGTGTCCAAGTAGTGCCTCTGCTAAAATAGGGAGATGGGATGAACTGGGTAACTAAATTAGTCTACGTCCGTTGTGGGCAAACTCATCGAATCTGTTAATCCAGGTGGAATTAACAATGATTTAGTTATACAAGGGATGATGAGGGACTGTCGGAACAAATTACCTGTTGACAAGTCGTAGTTGACAAACTTATGAACATGTGAGCAATGGCGAAGAGGTAAAATGGCCTTTGGTGCACCTAGTCTGTCCCACATATTTAAGAATAATTGTGTATCACAATGTATAGACGCCCCAGGCAGCTGAAGGCAGAGCCCAATCCTTTCTATTATTAGAGGTGCCTGACCGAACTTGACTTTTAAGCACAGCTCCTTTCAAAACCTCAGGACGTCCCTCATGAAAATGTATAGAACTTGCAGCATAGAACCATGCCATTCAGCCCAGGAAGTCCATGCCAGTATTAAAGCAACACACCAGCCTCATAACATCAACATTTTTTTTATTAATTTCTCCTTCATGGGTTTATACAACTTTCCCATTGTAGTGATCCACGATATTCGACTCAGCCACTCGCTGTGGTAGTGAGTTCCACATTCTCACCACTGTCTGGGAAAAGAAGATCCTCGGGAATGTCCTATTGTGGTTATTGGTGACCGTGTTGTACTTTTGGCCCCCAAGTGGAAAACACTTCTCTATATTATCGAACCCATTCATAAACTTTGAAAACTTCTATTAGGTCACTGACAACCTTCTTTTGTCGAGAAAAGATTATCTCCAGAATGTTCAGCCTATCCTGATGGATGCAAACTCTTAGTACTGGTAGCGTCTTGGTAAATATTTCATGTATCTTCCCCGGTGTATTTTTTATAACTGCCCTTATGCTTCACAGCCAATGAAATACGTCTTTGAGTGTAGTCATAGTTGTAATATAAGAAACGTGGTAAACAATATGGTCACAGTGAGATCCCATGAACAGCAATGGGAGAATGACAAGATAATCTGTATTTTTTAAAGGAAATGCAATGTTGGTTGAAGAGTAAATATTGACCCAGGAAACCAGGATGGACACCCTCCACCCATGCTCTTCTTCCGGTAGTGAGTATGGAATCTTCCATGACCACTTGAGAGGGTTGTCAGCACCTCAGTTTAACGTATTATTATGAAAGACGGCTAAGCCTAGCAATCCACAACAGCAACAAATGCTTGCTAAAATGTACAAAAAACATCCTAAGGCACTTCAGAGCAACGAGTTTGAAAGCAAATGTTGACACTGAGTGACATAATTAGCTATTAGAGCAGGGGACCAAAGGCATGGCCAAAGAGTTAAGTTTTAAAGGAGAGTCTCAAGGGAGGAGAGGTGGAACTAGGCGGAGAAGTATACATAGGGAATTACAGAGCTTAGTGTTTAGGCAGCTGAACGAATGGACAGCTGCCAATGGTGCAATGATGATAATACCAGAGACGTGCATGAGGCCAGAATTAGAGGAACGCAGATTGCAGAAAATGCCAGGGGCTGGAGGTGGTTGAGGAGAGAGGTTGGTTTGTAGGGCTGGAGAGGTTACAATGATAGGAGGTTTGTGGGGTCAGAAGAGGTTACTGAAATAGAGAGGGAAAGAGGTTCGGAGGCATTTGAATATGAGGATGGGAACTTTAAAATTGTAATGTTGACACAGCGTGTGCCAATGTGCATGAGTGCCCACTGGACGATGGGTGAATGGAACCTATTGGAAGTCAGAATACAGGGCAGAGGAAATTTGAACGTGCTGAACTTTATGGATGGCAGAAAATGGCAGAGCATGGGATAGTCATTTTTGGAGATAGCAAATTCATGCATGAGGGTTTCAGCAGTCGATGAGCTCAGGCAGGGCTGGAGACAAGCATTACTAATTACTAACATTCAGTGGCACTTTGAGATCGATACCATGCATAAACCAGATGTACGTACTCACAGACCCTGGATACATACTGCTGAATAATTTGCCCACTAATTAGCGCATGTGAAAGACCCTGCATAAATATTTGTCATCTGTTTCCAACATTTGTTCATCATATAGATTGATTCACAGAATCAATGTTAGGAAGAGAGTTCCAGAATTTTGACCCAGCGATAGTGAAAGAAGGGTGCTATAGTTCCAAGTTAGGATGGTGTGTGGTTTGGAAGGAAACTTGCAGGTGGTGGTGTTCCCAAGCATCTGCTGCCCCTGTCCCTCTAGCTGGTGGTGGTCATGGGTTTGGAAGGTGCTGTCAAGGTGAGTTGCTGCAGTGCATCTTGTATATGGTGCACATTGCTACCACTGTGCGTCAATGGTGGAGGGAGTGAATGTTGAAGGTCATGGATGGGGTGCCAATCAATTGGACTATTTTGTCCTGGATGGTTTTGAGCTTCTTGAGCGTTGGAGCTGCAGCCTTCCAGGCAAGTGGAGAGTATTCCATCACACTCCTGACTTGTTGCTTGTAGATGGTGGACAGAAACTGGCGAGACATGAGATGAGTTACTTGCCGCTGGATTCCTAGCCTCTGACCTACTCTTGCAACCACAGTATTTACGTGGCTGGTCCAGTTCAGTTTCTGGTCAATGGTGACTCCCAAGATGAGGATCGTGTGTGATTCAGCAGTAGTAATGCCATTGAGCATCAGGGAGAGATTTTCCCTTGTTTGTGATGGTCATTGCCTGGCACTTGTGTGACACAAATGTTACTTGCCACTTATTAGCCCAACCCTGGATGTTGTCACGTCAGGTCTTGTTGAGTATGGACATGGGCTGCTCAGTATCTGAGGAGTTGTGAATGGTGCTGAACATAGTGCAATCAGCAGTGCCCGTTCCCAATTCTGACCTTATGATGGAGGGAAGGTCATTGATGAAGCAGCTGAAGAGGGTTGGGCCCAGGACACTACCCTGAGGAACTCTTGCAGTGACGTCTTGGGACTGATATGATTGACCTCCAACAACCACAATCACCTTCCTTTGTGCTAGTTATGACTCCAACCAGTGGAGAGTTTCCCCCCGATACCCATTGACTTCAGTTTTGCTTGGACTCCTTGATTGCAAACTCGGTCTTTTTTTAAATTTGTTCAGCCAATGTGGACATTGCTGGGAGACAAGCATTCGCTGTCCATCCCTAATTGCCCTTGGGGAGGTGGTGATGACCTGCCTTCTTGAACTGCTGCAGTGCTTGTGGTGTAGGTACACCAACAGTATTGTTCGGAAGGGAGTTCCAGGATTTTGACCCAGCGACAGTGAAGGATATAGTTCCATGTCAGCATGGTGTCTGACTTGGAGGGGAACTTGGAGGGAGCTGGTGTCACCATACATTAGCTGTCTTTACTCTTCTAGGTGGCAGGGGTCGCAGGTTTGGAAGGAACTACCAAAGGAACCTTGGTGAATTGCTTTAGTGAATCTTGTAGTTGGCACACACTGCTGCCACTGTGCATCAGTGGTGGAGGGGTTGAAATTTGAAGGTGCTGTACGCGGTGCCAATCAAGAAGGCTGTTTTGTCTTTGATGGTGCTGAATGTCCTGAATGTTGTTGGAGCTGCAACCTTCCAGTCAAGTGCAGAGTATTCCATCACACTCCTGATTTGTGCCTTGTAGATGGTGGAAAAGCTTTGGGGAGACAGAAGGTGAGTTACTCGCTGTTAAATTCCCAGCCTCTGCCCTTCTGTCGTAGTCACAGCATTTATGTGGTGGTCCAGTTCAGTTTCTGGTCAATGGTGATCTCCAGATGTTGATAGTGGGGGATTCAGCGATGGTAATGTCATTGAATGTCAAGGAATGATGGATATATTCTCTTTTGTGGTCTCTTATGATGGTCATTGCTGGCACTTGTGTGACACTAATGTTACTTGCCACTTATCAGCCGAATCCTGAATGTTGTCCAGTTCTTGCATATGGACATGGGCTGCTTCAGTATCTGAGGAGTCGTGAATGGTGCTGAATATTGTACAATCATCAATGAACATCCCCACTTCTGACCTTATGATGGAGGGAAGGTTATTGATGAAGCAGCTGAAGATGGTTGGGCATAGGACACTACCCCGAGGAACTGCTGCAGTGATGTCCCGGGACTGAAATAATTGCCTTGATGTCAAGGGCAGCCACTCTCACCTCTCCTCTGGAGTTCAGATCTTTTGTCCATGTTTGAACCAAAGTGTAATCAGGTCAGGAGCTGAGTGGCCCTGGCGAAACCCAAACTGAGTGTCAGTCAGCAGGTTATTGTTGAGCAAATGCCACTTGATAGCCCTGTCGATGGCACATCCATCACTTTGCTGTTGATCAGGAGCAGACTGATAGGGTGGTAATTGGCTGAGTTGGATTTGTCCTGTTCTTTGTGCACAGTACAAATCTGGGCAATTTTCCACATTGTCGGGTAAATGCTAGCGTTGTACTGAAACAGCTTGGTTAGGGCTGCAGCTAGTTTTGGAGCACAAGTCTTCAGTTTGTTATGACCAAAGCAGGAGTAATGAACTGTTGATTCAGTCCCACTCTTCTTACTTCTTACGCTGTCCCTCTGGAACGAGGATGACTTTCTTCCATTGCAGGGTTTTGTGCCCTTAGGTGACTGAATATTCCAATTCTGCATCCTCACACTCTGCCACAGATGGTGTTTGGTGAGAAAAGTGAATGGGAAGCTCAAAATTGCGAACTCTCCTTCTGCTATTTGCACTTTGTCACTGCCTGGGCATGAAAACATCAAGACTGTTTGACAAGAACAACAAGGAGATCCAGGAGCTACTAAATCATAAGCACATAGCATTCCCGAACTGGAAGCATCACCAAAATTCGAGGGAAAAGGTTGGTCTGCAGACAATTGAAGGTCGAGCTCCAACAAAAAAGAGACCAAATGAAAAGATGGTGGGCTGAAAGAGCACAGGAACTACAGCAACTAGTCGACAGCCATGACATGCATGGATTCTTCAGTGTAGTCAAGACCATCTACGGCCCAAGTACCCAAGGGCCGATCCCACTGAGAGCAACAAATGGAGTGGCGCTGATCAGGGACACTGAGGCAGCCAGTGATCGTTGGAAGGTGCACTTTGAATATCTTCTTAATCGTGACTCAGTCCTTGATGTGAGCGCCCTCGACCACATTCCACAGCATGCTACCTACCACAACCTCAGCACAACCCCAGCTTGACACGAGATCAAAAAGGCCATTCAACAGCTACAAAACAACCAGGCCATCGGCATAGATCGGATTCCTGCCAAAATTCTAAAATACGGCAGAGAGGTACTCTTGACACAAATATATGGTCTCAGCTCCCTCAGCTGGAAGGAGCAGAGCATGTCAGGGCACCTCTGAGACGCCATAATTGTGACCATCTTTCGTCCCACTACTCCATAGGTCAGAGCATATTAGCAACGTTTCCCACCGACCGGAAAATAGCCAAATGAAATGCACATTCCCACCTAGTTTTGTGTCATCTGTGAACTTGGAAACACTACATTTGGTCCCCGCATCCAAATCCTTGATATATATTGTGAACAACTGGGGCCCAAGCACAGATACCTGCGGTACCCCACTAGTCACAGCCTGCCAACGTGAGGAGGACCGTTTATTCCTACTCTCTGCTTTCTGCCAGTTAACCAATCCTTAATCCATGCCAGTATATTACCACCTATCACATGAGCTTTAATTTTGCTAACCAATCTCATGTAAGGGACTTTATCAAAAGCCTTCTGAAAATCCAAGTATACCACGTCCACCGACTCCCCTTTATTAATTCTGTTAGTAACATCCTCAAATAAACTCTAACGGGTTCGTCAAACATGATTTCCCATTCATAAATCCATGTTGACTATGCCCAATCAGATCATTATTATCCAAGTGTCCATTTATCACATCCTTTAGAATAGATTCTAGCTTTTTCCCAATAACTGATGTAATGCTAACACTTCCCTGTTTTCTCTCTCTTTCTCCCTTGTAAATACTGGGGTGACATTTGTGACCTTCCAATCTGCAGGAACCGCTCCAGAGTCTATAGAATTTTGGAAGATGATCACCAATGCATCCACTGTCTCCATAGTTACCTCTTACAACACTCTGGGATGTAGAATATCAGATGCTGGAGACTTATCAACCTTCAGCCCCATTAATTTCTCCAATGCAACCTTCTACTAATACTAATTCATTCAATTCCTCCTTCCCCCAATCCCTTGGATCTCTAATTCTGGGAGATTTCTTGTATCTTCCTCAGTGAAGACTGACACAAAGAAATAATTTAACTTCTCTGCCATTTCTCTATTCCCCATTATAAATTCTCCTGACTATGCCTTTAATGGACCTACATTTGTCTTAGCCAAACGTTTCCTTTTTACATATCTGCGCTTGCTGTCCCTGTCCTTCGAGGTGATTGAGGTCACCAGTTTGGGGTGTGGAGCCTTTGTGACTGTGTGTACTCATTCACACATTCGCACACACATACAGAGACGCAGACATAAAGTTACGCACAACCACAGACAACACTGTCACACACATATACACTCACAAATATATAGATAAAATCATTTATCCCCCCATCGGAGCAGGAGGATGCCATTCAACCCCCTCGAGCCCGTCACACAGGAATAGAAGGAAGCCATTCAGCTCCTTAGAGGCTGTCACACAGGAATAGGAGGAGGCCATTGGGACTCAAGAACCTGTTATACAGGTTTAAGAGGAGACCATTGGTGAGCGTGGCAGTAACTGCAGTGAGACAGGGACACCAGCAGATGGAGACGGTGAGAGGGGGCAGTAGCTGCAGTGAGACAGGGGCACCAGCAGATGGGGATGGTGAGAGGGGGCAGTAACTGCAGTGAGACAGGGACACCATCAGATGGAGATAGTGAGAGGGGGCAGTAACTGCAGTGAGACAAGGACACCAGTAGATGGAAATTTTGAGAGGGGGCAGTAGCGGCAGTGAAACAGGGACACCAGCGAATGGAGATGGTGAGAGGGGGCAGTAACTGCAATGAGACAGGGACACCAGCAGATGGAGGTATTGAGCCATTGCTGATTGGGAGATTCTGCGTTCCTGACAGATTGAAAGTTTGCTGTAAGTTAGATGAATGTATGTTTGTGTCAATCTGACACTTTATGTAACATTTAGCTGCTTAATGAAAGAATTTAAATACAACTTATGTTAAATGGTAATTTTCCAACTACACAAACGCTTGTAACAGTCACCTGGTTTCTGTTTGAAAAAAAATATTTTGAGTGAGTAAATGCTAATGCAGAAATAAAACAAGAACATCAAAACAAAAACACCAAACATTCATTGACAAATAAAAATTCTCTGAATAAGTTGCATTGAATTCTTCTTCACTAAAGTTCTGACATCTCTCACTTCCCTTTTTGTCTCTTATCTTATCTACTATTAGTGAGAGAAATTGAAGTATTGATGCAATTGTCTTTTGAAAATGGATATTAAATCTGCTTTCACCAACCTGTCAGACAGTGCATTCCAGACCAGAACAACTTGTGGTAAATTATTTCCCCTGATTATCTCCTCGCATCGCTCTCCCATTTTTATTCACCTTCATTCTGTGCTCAATGGTTCCTGACCCCTCTCTGCTACTGGAAACAAACTGTCCTCATTTATCCAAACTGAGTGAAAGAATTTGAATGCCATTTGCTTCTCCAGGGCAGCTGCAGATTAGTTAGTAGCTCCTGAATTTGGACAGTGATGAACACGTGACAAAAGTCCCTCTGAATCCCCCAGGAAAGCAGTGGATAGAAACAGTCAAGATGGAAAGTGAAACAAGTGACACTTTAATACAGCAGCAAAAACGCATTGCCACATTTTCGAGGTAGTTATTGCTGAACTTTATGTAAACTGGAGGTGAAAAGTGAAAGACCTTTCATAAAATTTGTGCTAAGTGGCTGTTTCTCAACTTTGTAAACCCTTGTGACTTTACAGTGGTAAATGTTGAGAAAATTATTTTGAATGCTTACTGGCTAATGCATAAATGCAACAACATCAAGAAACGAATCGTTTACAGATACAAGTGTAAATATGGGTCAGAATTATTCTGTGAAATGTCACCAGTTGTAAACGTTTTCTTGGCTGCATCATTTACCTGGTTGTAATTTCAGGGATAGTCACCCAGAGGAACTGAGAAACCTTACAAAATTTGGCTGTTACTCAAACGGGAGCAAAAAGGCCTCACACAGCAAAAAATCTTTGTCAGAATTTCAAGTTATTGCTACACTTTCTATATCCCAATTATCACAGTGTGATAATCACAATTATTAACGGTAAAACATGGAGGTGGAACAGTTAGTAGAGATGTGGAACAGCTAGTCAAGAGGAAGAAGGAAGCTTACTTAAGGTTGAGGAAGCAAGGATCAGACAGGGCTCTAGAGAGTTACAACGTAGCCAGGAAGGAACTGAAGAATGGACTTAGGAGAGCTAGAAGGGGACATGAAAAAGTCTTGGCGGGTAGGATTAAGGAAAATCCCAAGGTGTTCTACACTTATGTGAGGAACAAGAGGATAGCCAGAGTGAGGGTAGGGCCGATCAGGGATAGTGGAGGGAACTTGTGCCTGGAGTCGGAGGAGGTAGGGGTGGTCCTAAATGAATACTATGCTTCAGTATTCACTAGTGAGAGGGACCTGGTTGTTTGTGAGGACAGCGTGGAACAGGCTGATCTGCTCGAACAGGTTGAGGTTAAGAAGGAGGATGTGCTGGAAATTTTGAATGATATGAGGACAGATAAGTCCCCGGGGCCAGACGGGATATATCCAAGGATATTATGGGAAGCGAGCGAAGAGATTGCTGTGCCTTTGGCGATGATCTTTGCGTCTTCACTGTCCACTGGAGTAGTACCGGATGATTGGAGGGTGGTAAATGTTGTTCCCTTGTTCAAGAAAGGGAATAGGGATAACCCTGGGAATTATAGACCAGTCAGTCTTCCATCGGTAGTGGGCAAATTATTGCAGAGGATTCTGAGAGACAGGATTTATGATTATTTGGAAAAGCATGGTTTGATTAGAGACAGTCAGCATGGCTTTGTGAGGGGCAGGTCATGCCTCACAAGCCTTATTGAATTCTTTGAGGATGTGACAAAGCACATTGATGAAGGAAGAGCAGTGGATGTGGCGTATATGGATTTTAGCAAGGCATTTGATAAGGTTCCCCATGGTAGGCTCATTCAAAAAGTAAGGAGGCATGGGATTCAGGGAAAGGTGGCTGGCCCATAGAAGTCAGAGGGTGGTAGTAGATGGAAAGTATTCAGCATGGAGCTCGGTGACCAGTGGTGTTGCACAAGGATCTGTTCTGGGACCTCTGCTCTTTGTGATTTTTATAAATGAATTGGATGAGGAAGTGAAAGGCTGGGTTAGCAAGTTTGCCGATGACACGAAGGTTGCTGGAGTTGTGGATAGTGTGGAAGGCTGTTGTAGGTTGCAACGGGACATTGACAAGATGCAGAGCTGGACTGAGAAGTGGCAGATGGAGTTCAACCTGGAAAAGTGTGAAGTGATTCATTTTGGAAGGTCGAATTTGAATGCAGAATACAGGCTTAAAGACAGGATTCTTGGTAGTGTGGAGGAACAGAGGGATCTTGAGGTCCATGTCCATAGATCGCTCAAAGTTGCCACCCAAGTTGATAGGGTTGTTAAGAAGGCGTATGGTGTGTTGGCTTTCATTAACAGGGGGATTGAGTTTAAGAGCCGCGAGGTTATGCTGCAGCTCTATAAGGCCCTGGTTCGACCACACTTGGAATATTGTGTTCAGTTCTGGTCGCCTCATTATAGGAAGGATGTGGAAGCTTTAGAGAGGGTGCAGAGGAGATTTACCAGGATGCTGCCTGGACTGGAGGTCATGTCCTCCGAAGAAAGATTGAGGGAGCTAGGGCTTTTCTCATTGGAGCGAAGAAGGATGAGAGTTGACTTGATGGAGGGGTACAAGATGATGAGAGGCATAGATAGAGTGGATAGCCAGAGACTTTTTCCCAGGGTGGAAAGGGCTATCACCAGAGGGCATAATTTTAAGGAGATTGGAGGAAGGTTTCGGGGAGATGTCAGAGGTAGGTTCTTTACACAGAGAGTGGTGGGTGCGTGGAATGCGCTGCCAGCGGTGGTAGAAGAAGCAGATACATTAGGGGCATTTAAGCGACTCTTGGATCGGTACATGGATGATAGTAGAATGAAGGGTAGGTAGTTAGTTCGATCTTAGAGGAGGTTAAAGTTTCGGCACAACATCGTGGGCCGAAGGGCCTGTACTGAGCTGTACTGTTCTGTGTTCTATGTTCTATGTTCATTTCAATTTATATCGACTCATATAGCCCTCAGTTGCATTCTTAAAGCCGCCCTTCCCAGCATTTCGCAGAAAATTGGATATAGTGTTAGAGAGTGATTTGACTGCTAAAGTGGAGTAAGCAGTAAGTCATGCTGAAAATCAAACAGAACGGTAAAGGGATATCAGTAAGATGGCAGAATTGGGGGGGAAAGGATCAGGTATAGTTCGATGTCAGTCATCTTTGTAAAAGAATTAATGTTCATGATTGAATGAAGAAATCTGAGCAAAGAGGAAGAATAGAGGAATTGACTGGGGGCGATGGAAAGCATTTACATATGACCTTAAATACAGCACCTGAGCTGAATGTAGCTGTGAGAACTCATGAATTACTCTGATTTATGGGAAAAGGTATAGATTTTTAAAGTGCAGATGCACACACAATGTACCATATAAAACTAAATATGTGTATAACATTCGTGAGACAACAGTTAGAGAGCAGTGCGAAGTCTGAGATCAACATTTTATGTCGCTCTTGAGGTAATAGAAAGTGTACAATATAGATTCATTCACAACAACAAGAACAACTTATATATAGCGCTTCACAGAAGCATTGTTAAACAAAATATAACATTGAACCACAAAATGATATATTAGAACAGATGACCAAAAGCTTGGTCAAAAGAATATGTTTTAAGGATCATCTTAAAGGGGGAAAGTGAGGTGGAGAGGCCGTGAGGTTTATGTAGGCTATTCTAGAGTTTGGCGCCAAGGCAATTGAAGGCACAACCACCAATTGTGGAGCATTTCAAATCGTGGATGCTCAAGAAACCGAAATTAGAGGAGTTCAGGTATATTGGATGTTTAAGTGCTGGAGATTACAGAGATAGGGTGGAGCGAGGACATGGAGAGATTTAAAAACAAGCATAAGAATTTTATAATCAAGTCATTGTTTTACCAGGAATCAATGTATGTCACAAGCCAGGGGGGTGATTGAGGAACAGTACTTGGTGTGAGTTAAGACATTGAAGCAGAGTTTTGGATGACCTCAAGATCCAGATAGTAGAATGTGGGAGACCAGCCAGGAGTGCATTGGAATAGTAAAGTCTAGAGGTAACGAAGGCATGAATGAGGGTTTCAGCAGCAGATGAGCTGAGACTGAGGTAAAGTCGGGCGAAGATAAAAATGTGGTTTCTCCAAATGCCTCACTGGTTAACTGGTAGCAATGGTAATAGCAGATCGGAGGAACGTTATTCATTGTGTATTACTGTGGCAGATCAATCATATTTATTTCACTTTTACTCCCTTGCTTCACGCTCCGCGGTGCACAATCCATCTGGTTCACGGTCACTTTCACCTTTGATCGATGTGTTTCCCTTTGCTGTCAGCAGTTCAAAAGGAAATATTACAGTGAGAAAATCACGTCTGCTGTCCCGGTAATATTGTGCTTGTTTCTGTGTGTTTAAAAACGTCCAGCTTTATTTTACGCACAAGAATACTTGACAAATGAAAGAAGCACTGTTAGCTGAAGCAAAGTGTTGGTTACATGAACCAATGGCCGTTTATTAAACCCATTAATTCCCTTCTTGCTGGTGTTGCTATTACACGCGGTAACAGTCATTTTCACTGCAGTCACCAATAGACAGTGCAAAGGACTCCGCTTGTAATGGAACAGTGACATACACAATACTGGCTAGGTGTTGAAAATCGATAATCTTACTCCTCCCCATATCAAGAAGTTTTATACTTCTGCGGATGATGTATTTCGTGATATTATGTTCAATTAAACAATTCACTTTCAAGAACTTAACCTTATTCCTTGTCCTCAGTGAAAGTCTCTCGCGCTGCAGCTTCTCAGCTGCTGTACAATCTCTTGCATATATGCGCTAACACGGACTAAATTCCGAGAGGAGCTGAGAAATGCAGTGAAATTCACCTTCACTGTCGTTGGTTAATAAAAGAATAAAACTGACAAACCAACCGGGCCACCGTTACCGAATTAGAATTCAGAAACTGGCACTGACACTGTTGTGGAAATAGATAATACCAAATTTAGAGTATTCACCAAGAAATTAACTTGAGGAGTTTACTTCAACACAAACGATTATCTGTCATTAGAATATTGCAACACAACAGGTACATTTGTCAGTGCAAATGGTGGATTCAGTCAGGAGCAGAGGATTGGAGACAAACTCTAACCCTGTCAAGCCAACATTCTGGAAACTACTGAGAGCAACCCAGGACATGAAGTAGATCAGCTGAAAGACGCCTCTCAAAAGCACGATGCAGAATAAGCTCTGGAGTTATTGCCAACTGTCAATACAAAAATTAGAATAGAAATTCGTTTTGGGTAATGGTACAAAATGGGCAGCGGCAGATTGGCCACCCGCCTTTCACATCACCCGATGATCATTTCCATTGAAATCTCCAAAAATTATCTCTACTACAATTTGATAATCAGCAATCAAACTAATACTGAAGTGTGGTGAAACACTGAGCTTCATTTATAAACTGTTATTAATTTCAATAAGTAACTGCCTATTAATTACCTGTTATTGAAAATGCTAGGTTTTTTACAACTAATATATACTAAGCATTAAGATAATTATTTATTCTAAAGTAGCAATTATGATTCTGTCGTCAATAAACAATCGTTAGTGCATGATATACTGTCTGACCTCTTCGAAGATTTAGCAACAACATGGTAATTCAGTCATTCAGTAGCTTGTGGGTATTCTGATTCGGAGCCATTGAGGTGAACACATATTTAATCCGAATTGGGCAAGGGATCATTCAAGGATCGACAGTAGAACGTAGCAAAGGTAAGCTGCAAGATTAGTGTCCGCACTGCAGAGGTTGAGGCAAAGCTCTGGATCCAGTAGTAAGTATATCAGTGGTGCTGCAAAATTGGACAGTACTTGTGTTCCAGCAATAAGTACAACGACAGAGGCACAAAACTGGTCATCAGCAGAATTGTAATAGTTTGGTTACCGTCAGAGCAGCATAACGGGGATTTAGAAGGAATAGAAACACCTGACGGAAAGAAAGAAGATTTTCACCTCTGACATAACTGTAGGCAACACTATACTACAAGAACACAGTTACAGGTAGTATATGTGTAGGGCATCACAGCACCAGAGGGACATGGTGATATGTAGTTTATTTGTAGGGTACCATTAATACCAGAAGGGTATGGTTGCATATAATGCATGTATAGGCTACTACTGTTATCAGAGGAATGCAGTCACATAGAGTGCATGTCTATGGTATCACTTGCATCAGAGCAATACCATCACATGTAGTGTTTGTGTAGGGGCACCCCTAATAATGCAGGAGAACAGTCAGTTATAATACATGTGGGGGAGCCACTAGTAACTTAAGAGCTCGTTCACAGCCAGTGCAAGTGTCGAGACACCACTCGTCCCAGAGGAGCATGGCCACACCTAGTGTATGTGTATGGGAATTGCTAGCACCAGAAGAGCATGGTCACATCTAGTGTAGTTGATGTGGCACCACCAGTAACAGAGGAGCAGGAGCATTTCTGATGTAATTGAGGGTTACTAGAGGTACCGGTTGGGCACTATCATCTCCAGTAAAAGTTCAGTTTACCACTCTTACCAGGGGACAACTGTCATTATTTGTGTCATTGCAGGGTACCACTAGTACTGAAGCAGCATAGATATCTCTACTGTATTCCACAAGTACGAGAGGAACTTTTTTTAACCTCTAGAGTAAATGTTGGTTTACCACTAGTACTGAAGGAAGAATGGTGCCTCTATTGTAAGTGTAGAGTTTCACTCACATTGGGGTTGCAACTCCATCTCCAGTGTGAGTTTAGATCACCACTTGTACTGGAGAAGTAAGGTCTCCTCTACTTCATCTGTGGGTCTACCAGTGATACTGCAGGCAAACTTTCTCAGTGTAAATGTAGAGTGTCACTAGTGCAATCGAAGCACGATCACCGCCAGTGTAATTGTGGTTGCTGCACTTGTACTGGAGTAACACATTCACCTTTCGTTTGTAAGGAGGACACAAAGAGGTAAAGACTGGCTCAGTGAATGGGCAACGTGGTGACAGATGGAGTATAATGTCGGGAAGTGTGACGTTATTCTCTTTGGCAGTAAGAAAAAAAGCTGATTTTTAAAAGGTGTCAAACTTCTAAATGTTGATGTTCAGACGGTCGTGGCTATACTCGTTCAAGGAATGCAAAGAAAAACATGCAGGAACAGCAAACAATTAGGAAGGCAAATGGCATGTTTGGCCTTTACTGCAAGAGCATTGGAGCACTATAATGAGGAAGTCTTGTTACAATTGTAGAGGGCCTTGGTGAAACAACACCTAGAGTACTTTGTGCAACTTTGGTGTCCATATCTAAGGGAGAATATACTGGCCTTGGAGGCACTACAGTGAAGGTTCACTCGATTTGTTCCATATTACATCCTATGATGAGAGACTGTGTAAATTGATCTCATTGAAGCAGAACATTTCTTCACTCACAGGGTTGTGAATCGTTGGAATTGTGTACCCCACAGGATTGTGGAGCACCATCATTGAAAGCTTGTATTTCCTATTTGCTTTTGTTCTTATGAAAGTGCAGGGAACCATTAGTCATGGAGGAGCTCTGTTACCACCATTACAATTATAGCTGAGCACAAGTACCAGAGGAGTATTGTTTTATCTCACGTAAGTGTAGGATTAGCACCAGTGGCTATGTCTAAAGTAAATGAAGGGAATCAGGAGTATCAGAAAAGGGCTATTTTCTTTAGATTAGATTAGAGATACAGCACTGAAACAGGCCCTTCGCAGGCCCTTCGGCCCACCGAGTCTGTGCCGAACATCAACCACCCATTTATACTAATCCTACACTCATCCCATATTCCTACCAAACATCCCCACCTGCCCCTATATTTCCCTACCACCTACCTATACTAGTGACAATTTATAATGGCCAATTTACCTATCAACCTGCAAGTCTTTTGGCTTGTGGGAGGAAACTGGAGCACCCGGAGAAAACCCACGCAGACACAGGGAGAACTTGCAAACTCCACACAGGCAGTACCCAGAATCGAACCCGGGTCCCTGGAGCTGTGAGGCTGCGGTGCTAACCACTGCGCCACTGTAGGGAACCACTAGTATTGGAGCAGGATGATCACATCTCCTCTATATGTAGGTGCCACTAGTACAGAAGAAGATGAACACATTTACTGTAATCATAAGCGTTATTAGTCTCAGAGACACCTGGTCACCTCTTGAATAAGTGACTTGATATCACTATTACAGTGATATCCTGTTCACATCTAGCATAATTGAAGGGTACCACGAGTACTGGAGGAATATGGACACCTCCAGTGTGAATATGGTGTAACTCCAGAAAGGATATGCATAAAGATCACTGTGTACATGTACTGGACCCACTAGTCTCAGAAGACTAAAATCACCAGCATTCCTGAAGGACTTTTTCATCACAAATATTGCAGGATTTCTTCTGCTGCCTGATCGTCAGCTTTTAAATCAATAGATTAGACAGAAGGGCAGTGTCAGGGTGATTCATGCTAAGAGAATTACGTTCGCTAATCTGTGGGAATAGGATCCACATTCATGTATTAATTTTGTATTTTAATGTTGTGTTTTTAATCCTGTCTTAGCGTTAACCGTTTCGCTAATTCTGAATTGTCAAAAAAAAACTACTTACTCCGTCTATTTGTTAAATGACTACAACCAATGCTAATTAGGATTAAAGCTGATTGACTCCTTGGAGGATAAATGTCTGTATAAATATAGGTTCCCCCGCAAAAGCTCAGACGTGCACCAGTCTTTCAACTCAGACAGGATTCATCTATTCTTACATAAAATGGGGAAACCAGCTATTCTGGTGATGAAAGACATTTACTATCCCATTGTCGCAGCCGTGGGTGTCCTTGGTGAGCCATTATAAACTATTTATTTGTAATATGTGTTGACTATCTCCCTGTTTATACCACATGTTGAATAAGAAAACGTGTTTCCCCGGTGTCAGCATTACACAGTCGCTGCTTACTGGAACAAATTATGAACTGGGTGTCCACACTTGCTGTTTCCCTTAATTTGGCAGCCTTACTGATGTTACAATGTTCTTTGAAAGTCCTATAGAACGAATCAAGTGTCACCCGTGCACAATGAGCGCTACAGAAGCTCATTAAAATATATGGGCATGTTTCCCAGAAAATGGCTCCACAGTTAATCCGATATAATCAGAATGAATGGAGTAACATGCTATCAAGAGATATCGCCATATATATTTCAAATAGCCACTGAAATATTATTTATCTCGTCTCTCTTTCTTACAGTGAACTTGGTGACAATTATGATTCTCTCCCGAAGAAAGTGCCATCTGTCCAAATGTATTTCTATTTATATGGTGGCCATGGCAACAGCAGATCTCCTGATTATGGTCATCAATGTAATGGTGGCACGTATTTTCAACTATCAATTTCCACTTTCATTCCTGTCTTACACTACCGTGTGTCGAATTGTTATATACATAGGGAATGTCAACTTTGATTTGTCTGTTTGGTTCACAGTCTCCTTCACATTTGACCGTTTTGTAGCTGTCTGCTTCCAGAAGTTTAAAGCAAGATACTGCACAGAAAGAACTGCAGGTCTGGTTATAACAGTGTTCTGTTTCTTGAGTTTTTTGAAGAACATTTGCTTTTTATTTGTATATGAGCCTGAGCAAATAGTTAACAAGGTGCAGTGGGGCTGCAAAACAAAAGTGGATTTTTTTTCCTCACCACTCGGTGCAGCGTGGATCTGGTTTCACAGTGCCTGGCTCGTTTGGCTTCCTTTTACTTTAATTGTCTCATTTAATTGTTCAACCATCGGACGTATTTTTGTGGCCAATAGAACCCGCAGGAAACTCCGGGGTAACAGGAGTGAGAATCACAGTGATTCAGAAATGGAGAACAGAAGGAAATCCATTATTTTATTGTTCACTGTATCGGGCACTTTTATACTGTTGTGGTTGACAGTTGCCGTGAGTTTCGTGGCGACGAGACTGACCGACACCAATTATTACCGTGGTGACCGCACAACCCCTGGATATATCGCCTATGAAACCGGAACTTGCCTTAAGTATTTGATTTGTATTCAAAACCCATGCATTTATGTAGCCACTCAGAGGAAATTCAGAGAAGAGCTGAAGAATGTGTTGAAATCTCCCTGGGCAGTGATCCTGAGATTAGTTAGAAAATGCAGATACAATTAAAGAAAGCTTATTCATATCGGAAAGTCAAGTTCAATACATTTCTCCTCGTCCAGCTTCCTTCTTTTTGGTAAGGTGAAAAGTAGATTAACTCTTGTGTGCACAGTTCTTTCATTTTGTAGCACACGTTTCGATGTCAGCATTGCATTCGTTCATTCAGTAAACATAACTTATTCCTGTAAATTCAGCACATTTCAAGTTCACGTTTCAAAGATAACAATGATGGGTTTCGACAGTGGCGTCATGTATGTGGTTAAGAGGGGGAGTCACCTTATATACGAGATACTGGGATTGGGCGCGCCAATTTATTTCATCAATAAAACTTCATTTGGTGCAGAAACAAAGGTCCTGCGATTGTTCACATTGGTAACATTCCGGGAAGTTTGGTGTGAATATTGCTAGTGTGGGTCTCACTGTCAGAGTCATTCCTCATTGACAAGTGGAACCGGGATCTTGTCACATGATAAGTTTTCAAATCGAGGAAACTGTCAGAACTCGACACTGATCAAAGTGACGTTTCACCTCTTTTGCCCCACATACTGGATTATAATGTCAATGGTACACTGACTGGTGTCTCTCATTCATCATAGGGAGAACCTGCTTTTTGGTTGTGCAGTCAGTAACAGCATCATGAGCAATAGTATTGCTATTCTGTCTCAATCAGTTTCCGAAACCGAATGCTAAAGAAGTGTAATGTTGAATAATTTGTCATGAGATTATTAACAATTAGATTTGAAGAAAGTTATCTGTAAAAAAAGCCTGTCAGAGTATCAAAAAATGTCAGACTGATATTAAGTATTTGGTGTTTAGCAGGACGTCTGCAGACAGTTGGAAAGTATCTTTGGTAATTACCGGCTTATTATACATTTACACATTATTCCAAATAATAATTGAATAAATTCCAGGGAGTTTGACACACTTGAAAATCGTTCATCTACCATTTTAAAACAATCTGCCAGGAACAACAAATAATAGGAGCAGGTTCTCAATGAAAAGGAGCTGCAGGGTGTGGATAAACAACAAGCTCTGGGGACACAAAGAATCATTTCCGAGAAAACAGCTTTCCTGATGCAAAGTCCACAAGAAACAAACAACAACAATGTTGGAAAAGGTTATAAAAGCAAACAAGTGGTGATACTTCTATTCAAAAAACTGCTAAGGCCACTGTGAGACTACCAGGTAAAGCTTCGGTCTCTCATTTTGGAAAGGCCATTAAATGCAGAGAGCAGATAATGTAGATACAATAGGATGTCGCCAGCAATCAAAACCGTACTGATGATGAGAAACAGGACATTGATCTATACGCACTGGAGGACAGAAAACTAAGATAAAATTTAGGGTTTATGTATAACGAACAGTGTTGGTGAAACAAAGAGGGAGATTATTCTGCCAAGTTGGTTTGTCAGTGGCAAAGATGATCACAAACATGGTCACAAAGGGAATGACCAGAGCAGTTAGCAGAAACTTTTTTCGGCAAAGGTTGCAGAAGAATGGAATGTTTTGCTTCAGAGAATAGTTAAGGGGAAATTATATGTGCATTTGAAGCAAAAAATAAGTGGCTGTGGAAAGAGGATAATTCTATAATCCAAGAAACATGTGCAGAAATAAAGCGTCGAACGACCAAATCCCATCCAGAATATCTTGTTTTTTTCTCTCCTTTCGTTCAAGGGATGTGGGCATCGTTGGCTCGGGGCACAGCTGGTTCTGCAGCACAGGTATTCAGTACTATTGCCAGAATGTTGTCAGGACCCGTAGACTTTGCAATATCCAGTGTTTTCATTCGTTTCTTGATATCACATGGAGTGAATCGAATTGGCTGAAGACTGGCATCTGTGATGCTGGGACTTCAGGAGGAGGCCGAGAATATATCAATAGTTTTATAAGTTACCTATGTGGCATATTGTCATTTTTTTCTAAGATACCCTCATCCCCATTGAGATTCTATTCAACTAAACATATTTAATAATCTGTTAACAAGAAGATCCCAGAGCTTCAATGGTTACCATTACCTTACAGGTTGCCATTTGTCGATAGCCTACTTTCAATATGTAATGACTTCTCTGTGCAGTGCCAGATGCCCCACTCCATCCCATAATTACCCATCATTTGCAGATATTCCTGGAATTCACAATTCCATGTTTGAAGAAATTATACGAAATTGCACTTTATGTCTTTAGAGCATAGGATTCCTTCAGATGAATGCTGGTTTTAAGATGATGAGGAGATGGACAAATTTCTTTTCTCAAATTCATCACTGTGACAAGGAGTTCAATCATAATGATCTACAAAATGTGAGATTAGAAATGGAATATTCCTGTCACGACATATAGTTCAGTGTAGAAGACGAGAATGAAAATTCTAATACTTAACGTTATTCGAGAAATACGCCATTTTATCCTGACAGTTTGTAATGGGTTAGTCTGTGGTGCTTGTTCCTACTTCAATGAATCAAAAAAAAGACCTGACAGTTCAGTTCCTGCACTTCATTGCAGTAGAAATAGAACAACTCTCGTTATCTTATATTTACCAGGCCCATAAACAGCATCAGGCGAAGGGAATTTCTTATGCTGTGACTTCAGTTATTATCCTATATTGTAGAGATCCTGTTGTAAGAAAGCTGAGTTTTGGTATCCTGAAAGATAACAGCTGAAAAATCTAACGCATCCTACATTCCCTCCCTTAACTCCTGATTAATGAATTGTCTAGGATTAGTGGGAGGAGGTTGGGTGGGGTGTTTACCTCCCAGTGTAAGTTGAGGGATGAATGATGTTTGACACCGTTCACGATCTTTGTTGTATTCAACCCAGTTCCGATCAGAAACAATGCAATTTATTAATTTTTTTTATTCATTCATGGGATGTGGACATCACTGGCTATGCCAACATTTATTGCCCATTCCTAATTTCCCTTGAGAAGACGAGAATGAAAATTATTGATTAAGTTATCCTGCAGCTGCCGAGTGACAGAATTTCTTACAAATGACAAAGGTGAATCCCTACGTCATGCACTAAACATATTAAACGGGAGCTTAATAGGCATTTATACATATGAAAAGATTTATCTAGCAATTGAGTAGTAACACACAAATGGGTAGATTTACTTCAAAAAAATAACAGCAGTTGTCCGGACAATTAACTTATCACTATAAATCAGCATCAAAGTACATTGAGCTTCAATCACAACAGCAATGAAACCCGGCGGTTATGAACTGGTGAGATTTTTTATTCATTCACGGGCTGTGGAGGTGTCTGGAAACTCCAGCTTTTGTTGTCCATTCCGAATTATCAGTGAGAAGGTGGTTCTGAGCCACTTTCTTGATTGGCTTCAGTCCATTTGGAAAGGTACATTTAGAATTCTGCTGCAGGATTTTTTCCCAAAGACAGCGAATGTCAGGTGTGTTGTTGGAAGGAAACTTGGAAGTGGTATTATTCCCATGTGCCTGCCGACTTTGTACTTCGAGACATGAGAGGTGGTGGGGTTAAATCTTGATGTTGAATGATTCTTGTTGATATGCTGCTGTGTTCTTGTTAATGGTATGTACTGAAGTCACAGAGCGCCGGTGGTGGTAATTGTGTGTTTAAGATGGTGAATGGGGTGGCTGCCTTTTCCTGAATGGTGTCGAGCTTCTTGTGCGTGATTGGTACTGGAATGATCCAGGGAAGTGGACAGTATTCCATGCTTTGGCAGATCCAGGTAAGTTTCTGGTCAATGGTAGCCCTGCAGGATGTTAATGTCTCCCTAACTACACTGTCCAGAGCCTTCATGGTTTGGAACACCTTTATCTTAATCTGCTGCTCTCCAAGGAGAATAAGGCCAGCTTCTCTAACATATCCGCATAACTGAAGTTCTTCATCTGCAGTATCACTCTCCTAAATAACTTTGGTAATTGCATTGAATTTCAAAAGGAGATGGTTGGACTGTCACTCAGAAAATGGTCGCTGTCTTGCACTTTTGTGGCGCTTTTACTTCCCACTTTTCAGCGTAAGCCTAAATGTTGCCCAGGTTTTTTCTTGATGCAGGCATGGACTGCAATCATCAGCGAACACCTCCACTTCTGACACATTCCTGCAGCGGTGCCCTCGGAGTAAAATAATAGGCCTCCAACAGCCCCAATTATCTTGCTTTGTGCTAGGTATGACTGCAGGCAGCGGACAGTTTTCCCCAATTCCCACTGACTTCAATTTTACAGCAGATTCTTGATGTTACACTCAGTTAACTATTGTCTTGAGGACAAAGGGTAGTCACACTGACCTCACATCTGGAATTCACGGCCACAATGCTATGTTTGGACCAAGGCTGTAATGAGGTTTGGAAATGATTGGTTTTGGCTGAACCAAACAGAGCATCGTTGAGCAGGTTATTATTAAGTAGGTTTCTGAGGCAGAAACCTTTTGAAAACAACTTGAATACGATGTTCAGGTGCTCGACCAACAGAGCTAAGGACCAAGAGCTAGGAGTTTTGATTAAACTGCGTAGCTTTTTGCTGGGAGTATGTATACAATGGGCCGAATTTCCTCTTTCTTTATCTTAAATCTTTCTGTTTCTACGTTTCTCCACAACACAAGGAATGGACTGATCAGGGTCACAATATAAGCCGTTGTCAGAGGTGATAAACTGGAGGGGAATGGCCTGAAATAGGCCAGAAACAAAGGCGTGGTCCTGGATTTAAAAAAACATGGCATGAGCTGAGCCGGGTCAGCATACAGAGGGTGATCTGGGTTACAAACACTAGAGAATGACTGAATCAGATCTTAACACAGAGGATGGTCTGATGATGGGATTTGCAGTTTTCAGACACTGGTACATTTCATTTACATGAGTGACAATGTGGAAGTCTCAAGCAACCAGACTTTTCTGGAACAGAGAAACAAATTTCAAACTGAGTACACTGTAACCTGGGAGGAGGGGCCCAGTGAGAACAGATAGTGTGTAACATCAAAACACAAAAGGAAACTGGTAATATTCCGGTAATCTGCTTAGCTGCATTGTAGCCGAAACAGTACCACACAGTCATAAATAATACCTGTGCGCAGCTGCCCTGAAAAATTTAAAGGGGATGTCCACTTGGGGAAAAAAAACTGCGCAGAACAATTCAAGTTTAAATGAACAATGTGAGTTGGAGTAGGTCGTTTTCACCATTCAACAATACCATAGTGATCGTGTACCTCAACTCCAGCTTCCTGGACTATCCCTATGTCCCTTAATTTCATCCGTACCCAATAATCTAAGGAATTCTCTCTTGAATATACTCAACACCTGAGGATCCCAACTGTCTGGGTTCGAGCATTCCAAAGATTGACTAGTGTTTGAATGAAGACATTTCTTCTCATCTCAGTCCCACATGGTCGATGCCTTATTCTGTGACTGTTCCCTGTATTCCAGAATCTGCAGCCAGGGCAAACATTTTCTCAGCATCTACCCTGACAAGTTCTTCAATCATTTCATATGTTTCAATTAGATAATCTCTCGTTCTTATAATCCACAGGGCATATAGGCCTAGCCTACTCAGCCTCCCGTCATAATGTTAATTGTGTGAATATTGTGTTTCATTTTATGCAGGTGGTGGGTATTAATTGAGGATTCACTTGAGCTCCCTATCAATAGACACAGACTGGATTTCGGGGTTAGGAGGTGTATGCTTCTAATGCGTAATTGTGCAAGTAAATATAGAAATCTGCAAAGATTTGCTCAGGTCCTATCTTTCATCAACTGACTTTCTGGAATAGAACACATAGGACCATCCCCTAATCGTAGGATACAATCTCTTGTAGCTTAGTTGCACACACTGTAGGAGAAGTGATTTCTTCTATAGGTAAGGCGACCTAACTGTACACTGCACTCAGATGTGGCTTCACCAATGCCCTGTATAATTGTAGTAAGACTTATTTACTCTTACACTTTAACAAAAGCTAAAATGCCATTTACCTTCTTCTTTGCTTGCTGTACTTCCATGTTACGTTTCTGTAATTCATGTACAAGGACACTCAGGTCACTCTGTCTGTAAACAATTCCCAGTCACTCTCCCATCAAAAAATGTCTGTTCTTTTCATTTTTCCAAAGACAGTGAAAACTTCACAGTTCACCACATGTAATTCTAGCTCCATATTCTTGCCCGCTCACACAATCTGTCTACATACCTCAGCAGCCTCTTGCTGTGCTGCTCACTGTGCGAAGTAACTTTATATCTTTAGTAAACTTGGATATGTTACACTCAGTCCTATAATCTAGGTTATTAGTATAGACTGTAAATAACTAGGCACAAGTACTGATCTTGTGGTATCCGGCTAGTTGCAATCTGTCCAATAAAGTCCAATTTATTTCACTCTCTCTTTCCTGTGCATCAGATAATTCTCAATGCATTCTAATATATTATCCCACAATTCCACGAATCCTAATTTTGCATAATAACCTTTCGTGTGGCACCTTATCAAATGATTTTTAAAAGAAAATATATTTACTCTGCCTGCAGTATCAATTTTATGAGCTGCAGGTACAATAAACAAACTCCAAGAATTGCCAAACACTATTTCCCTTTCCTAAATCCGTTGTCCCCGCTTCATGCTCAGGCCTACTACTCTTTTTGGCAAAGTCACAAGCCTCTTTCTCTGTAATAATATTGCCCTTAACTCCCCTTGTTACACACAGATGACCATGTTTCTCTTTGTGGGCTTTATGCCATAAAAAGAATGCATATTTGCTGCAAGTTATGCATTCTTTCTTCACATACTAGACATTGCTGCCAACCATTACAGCATTTCATGTCCCACTTCCCATACCTACGCAGTTAAGGAGCCTGAGCAAAATTTAAGTAAATGGGAATCGGAGGTGAAACTTTGCACTGGTTGGAGTCATACCTTGCACAAAAAAAGATGACTATGGTTGTCGGAGGCCAAATATCTAAGTCCCAGGACATCACTGCAGGATTTCCTCAGGGTATTGTCCCAGGCCCAACCTGCTTTAGCAGCTTCATCAATAACCTTCACTCTATCTTAAGATCTGAAGTAAGGATGTTCGCTGTTGAAAGCACAGTACCATTCACAACCCCTCCAATACTGTAGCAGTCCGTGTCTACATGCTGCAAGCCTTGGACCACATTGAGGCTTGAGCTGACGAGTGAAAAGTGACATTCAGACCACACAATTGCCAGGCAATAGCCATCAACAAAAAGAGTATTTAGCCATCTCCTCTTGGCATTAAACGGCATTACCATCAACATCCTGTGAGTTACCATTGACAGTAAACTTAACTGGACAAGCCATATAAATACTGTTGCAACTCGAGCAGGTCTGAGACTTTGAATTCTGCGGTGAGTAACTCAATTTCTGACTCCCCAAAACCTATCTGCTATCTACAAGGCACAAGACAGGAATGTGATAGAGTATTCATCACTTGCCTGGATGAGTGTAGAGCCAACACTCAAAAACTGTCCAAAAAACAGGACAAAACAGCTTGCTTGACCAGATCCCTAGCCACTACCTTAAATTTTCACTCACTCCACAACCGGTGCACAGTGTCAGCAATGTGTACCATCCACAAGGTACCCTGAGGCAACTCAGCAAGCCTCCTTTGACAGCATCTTCCAAACCCACGACATCTACCACCTAGAAGGACAAGGGCACCAGACACTTACAAGTTCCCCTCCAAGTCCCACACCATCCTGTCTTGGAAATATATCTCCATTCCTTCATTGCCACTTGGTAAAAAATCTGGAACCCCCTCCCCCCACAAGTGTCACTGATGGACTACAGCGGTTCAAGAAGACAACTCACCACCAAATTCTCAAGGGCAAATCTGGATGGGCAACTAATGCTGGCTTTGCCAACGACGCTCACATATCATGAAAGAATTTTTAAAAAGCCCTGCACAGTTTATTCACCACTGACAGAATGAAAATAGTTACATATGCTCCTGTTTGCTAAATTGGTATCACGTAAAAGAAAAACCCTCCTAAAGTGGATGGCTATAGAAACCATCATACATGTTTTACAAGATGTTTAAGTTGCTGGTGAAAAATGATTTTGGATTTTAATTTGTAATTTTAAGTGCTCATTAATTTTCATTTTGTGAAACACTCTGAAGCATCGAGTACATTCACTGAAGGCATGCTAACCACTAAGCTGTGGTTGAGATCTGACCTGGACACTTTATTAACTTCTGTACCTCTGAATCTTCGCTGAGATCCTTCTGCTCATTGTAAAGTTAATTGCTCGATCCGCTCCCCACAAGGCTTTACACCAGCTAATGACAGCTCTAACACAAGGCACATAAATATCTGTAACAAAAACAAGAAATGCTGGATTCACTCAGCAGGTCTGGCAGCATCTGTGGAAAGAAAAGCAGAGTTAACGTTTCGGGTCAGTGACCCTTCTTCGGAACTGACAAATATTAGAAAAGTCACAGATTATAAACAAGTGAGGTGGGGGTTGGGCAAGAGATAACAAAGGAGAAGGTGCAGATTGGACCAGGCCACATAGCTGACCAAAAGGTCACAGAGCAAAGGCAAACAATATGTTAATGGTGTTTTGAAAGACAAAGCATTAGTACAGATTAGGTGTGAATATACTGAATATAGAACATCAGCAAGTGCAAACCTGAAGAAAAACAACCTGAAAAAAACATAAATATCTGTGCACGCTGTGGGCAATTAGTTCAAATTCACACAGTACTGGCCTCTACCATGGTTGGACTGGTGGGATCATATCGAACGCTCCTCTGGAACCTAATGAGGCGCACCACAAGTTCTGTTTTTGGTGCATATATCATCGCCGGAAATATTATTTCCATTCCGGTTCTCAATAGCGGTGAACATCTCAGCAGGTCAATATGTGAAACTGTATTTGCATCATTGCCGTTTGCTTAATGGAGAAATGTGGGGGAGGATACTGGGGTGGGCGGGTGATATTGGTCTGAACCATGTAAATAGACGGCAATGGAACTCTGGACCTTGTCATTGAATACGAGGGTAAGAATGTTAAAGCTGGCACATGGAAACCTACTGAACATTAGGGCACAGGCAGACCAGGGCACTGCAGGTGGTGGCCGTCATAAGCCATTCATCGTCATGTTTTCTCCTCAGCAGGACAGGCTCTCGAATGATTAACACGGACCCAAATGGAACTCGATAAAGCTGAAAAACAGTTTTAAAAGGTTCATTTTACTTCCCTGCAAGGCCCAGTATTTCTGCTCAGCCTGTGGAAAAAGTAAAATTGTGAAAAAGTCGGCACAGATACAAAGAACCCACAGACATAAACATTAAACTACAATAACACACAGAGCAGTGGAAACAGATCCTGTATTCATGTCACACTCACTCACAATGCCTTTGACAATATTGTGAGAAGCTTCAAATCTTCAAACTTAAATCGAAGGGTCGAGTGGTCTTCTCCTGCTCCTAATTCACATGTTTGTATGTACCAATGTTCATATAAATTCTCCTGAACCTGCCTGTAATGGACCCACATTTGTCTGAGCCAAACATTTCCTTTTTACGTACCTGTAGAAGCTTTTACAGTCCATTACAGACAGTAAGGGTGCCAGATATCTGGAGAATTACAAATGATGGGATATGCCCAGCAAATAAAGGACAGTCAGTTTAATCTCAGTGCTGGTACAGCTTTTAGAAATGATAATTCCGCATAAAAGTAACCGTCACTTGTACACATGTGGATTAATTAAGGCATGTCAGCATTGTCTTTGTAAGGACAAATCGTATTTAACTAATTTGCTTCAGATTTTGGTGAGGTACCAGAAAGGATTCATGAGGGTAATGTAGTTGATATGGTGTACATCGAATTCCAAAGGGTATTTGATGAAGTGCCACAGTGCACGCTTTTCAGCAAAGTTAGCCTCCATATGATAAAAGGGGCAGTAACTGCATGGATATGAAGAGTTCTCAATATGTCAGAATCTGAATTGTTAAAGTTATGTGTTGTGCAAGCAGCAGTTAAGGGGTTTAAACTTGTACAATCAGCAAAACTGGACACCAACCAAGAACAATGCAGTAACGGAAATGTGCATATTACAAGCTGCAGCAGCAAACACATGCTTATTGAAATGAACCATCCCAAAGTACAGCAAACCAATGCTAGATAAACTGCACACCCATTTGACAACACGTAGCAAAAATAAATACATCTTTTCTGTTGTACTTCATCCAAAGGAAGGATGATGAAACAACTCCAAATTTGAACAGGAAATGGCTGTTCCAGGCGATGTCAGCTGCAGCAGTTGTAAGATTGTGATGTGAATGAATGAGTGCAGTGGTGTGACCGATATCTTCTTTATTTCTTCCGAAAAAATGAAAACCGAGAAATTTCATTTTTCTGCTTTTGGGGGAGGTGTCACACTTTACAAGAAATGTGACTATGAAAACATGCAGACTCAAAATGAAGAGTTATAAAAATGAACTTTCTTTTAAAAATACATGGGCAATGTTACAAAAGATGACCACATATGTATTCTAACATTGTCACAATATCTGTTTAGAACAAAGAATGACTAACTAGTTTGACAGGAATCAATTACACCCATCCTGAAGCATTCCTGAATGCGATGGATTCGACTGAAACAAAGAAGACATTGAGTGGAATTATCATAACTGGGTTATTATCATCCTGGGCCATTGTGTAAGCATCATTGGGTGGGACCAAACCATCTCCTACCAAAATATGATGTGACAAACCTTTATCTTAAAAGGGGAACCCGAGAGCGAGAGAGGGGGAAGGGGCGGGGGTGATGGTGTTGGGAACAAATCCAGCAAACCAGAATGGAGGCACCTGCTGTGAATTTTACTTTTACAAACTATGCAGCAGTGAATTGAAAGTGATTCTGTTTCTTCAAGCTGAACTTCCACCAAGAGAGAAACCTACAAATACCTTAGGCCTGCAACCAACGATACCTTAATTTCTAGGAGAACTCAGCAAGGTTTACCATGAATCCCAAAACCCTACCTCACTTGAAAACCACTTGTTGTCACTGTCTCTTTGTTCGTGTGTCTGTGTGTGAGTGCTTGATTGAATGTGTGAGTTGTGACAATTTCCGGATGAGGAGTATTGCTCAAAAAATAATTAATCTTCCATTTTAAACAGTCAAGAAAACACATTGCTCTCTGCTTATTTGACAAATAAGCCACAAAGGAGTTAAACCTTAACAACAAAAATTATTTGTTGCGGCCAGGTGGGAGTTTAATCGTGGGAACCGCCCACAATCATCACCACCTAGCCATAACACTAGGAATTACCGAGAGAGGCAACATAAAATAATGGGTACAATTCTGAAAGGGGGTGCTTGAGTAGAAAGACCTGGGGGTATATGCACATGAAACTTTGAAAGCGGCAAGGCAGATTGTTAAAATGGTTAATAAAGCATACAGGATCAGAGGATTTATAAGTATAGGCATAGAGTACAAATGCAAGGAAATCATGATAAACATGTATAAAACATTGGTTTGGCATCAACTGGCGAATTGTGTCCAGTTCTGAGCACCGTACTTCAGGAGGGATGTGCAGGCATTAGAGAGGGTGCAGAAAGGATTCACAAGAATGGTTCGATGGATGAGGACATCAGTTGCGTTGGCAGATTGGAGAGGTTGTAGCTGTTTACCTTAGAGAAGAAAAGATTAAAAGGAGATTTGATGAGGTGCTCAAAATCATGAGGGTCCTGGAGAAATGGTTCCTGTTGGAGGGAGGATCAAGAACCAGAGAACATTGATTTAAGATGATTGGTTAAAGAAACAATAGCGACATGAGGAAAGGTTTTTTTTATACAGCGAGTGGTTATTATCTGGAATGCACTGTCTGAGAATGTGGTGGAGGCAGATGTAATCATAACTTCCAAATGGAAGAGGATAATTATCTGAAGAGAAATGATTTGCAGGGTAACGGGGAAAAGAGGGGGAATGGGAATTGGCGAGTTACTCTTGCAGATACCAGCACGGACATGGCCGGACGAATTGCTTCCTTCTGTGCTGTAACCATTCAATGATGAGCTCTGGAATTCCCTCCCTCAGTCTCTTCAGTGCTTCACCTCTCTCTCCTCATTTAAGACAGACCTTGACATGTAACTCTTTGACGAAGCACTTGGCCACTTGTCCTAATATCTCCTTATGGGCTAAATTGTGTCTTTCCCTCTTGTGAAGTTGTATCTAAAGACATTTCGCGGCGCTAAAGCTGTTCAATCAATGCAAGTTGTCATTGCTGCTGAGAATCGGAATAACAGAGTAATGAGGCAATAGTGAGAGTGGGATACAAGGAGACAGAGGCTGGGATATATAGAGAGAAGAAGAAGCAAGAAAGTACTCGTTTGTCTGTGAAAGAAGTCTGATCCTTTGAATGTGATACATTCAGGCTGTGACACTGAACGTTACTGGGTCCTGTGGAGAGGGAAGTGGATGGCCCAGCGAATGTCTGTTAATGTGTGGTTCTCAGGAGGGTTAATATCAAATGGTGTTCCTTCATGAAATGACTATAGACTGAATTCTGGGACGAAACCAGATAAATTCACCTTGGATGCAGAGTAAACACAGAACAAAATAAAATGTATCTCGTGCTGCAGAGAAAATAAAACTGGAGCAGGAGATCTTTGTGAAGAAAATAAAGACAAACATATATGTCTGTACCAAGCAGCTTAATAGCGATGACAGTTAAGATTATCTCTCTGTCCGCCCCGTGCTGCATCTTTTCTCTTTGCACCGTTATGTTCGGACAGGGTTACGTTGGTCCAGCACTCGGGTTTCAGGAATGTGGCTTATGAAGGATAATGGAGGTGATCAGAGATGACAATGTCTGTTTTCAAGGCAATAAGTGTAGGCAGGCCAGTGAGATGGCAAGTTCCAGAGGATATGTGGACGTTGGGGAGGAGACTGCTTTGAGAAATATTGTGTGAAGTAAAAAGGGCAGTGAGGGCCGAGGGCAAGTTGAGTTCAAATGGAGTTTGAAATCACCAAGGATTAGGAGTGACAAAGTGCCAAGGCTGGGGGGGTGAAAGCAGTGGGGATATTTTAATGAGAAACTTGGGTGCTGTCTTGGGGGAGCATTAAAGAACAAGGATATTAAAGGAGAGGTGAGATAGGATCAGATATTATCTTAGCTCCACCCATGAATTGTCTAACTCGTGATCCTCGCTTTCTTCCCATGAAAAGCTGAGCAGCTTCCAAGAATCCAAAGTGTTTAGTTTCCGGGTGAGTTTACAAACCTGAAACTTAAATGAACTGGTGGAAAAGCATCACCATGAGTCGAACCTGTGGTTTCATTTGACTCAACCTTGGATCCCTACACCTTCCACAACCCCACCCCCACCCCTGCCACAATCGGAAATGACTGAGAGATTGACAAGTCTTTCAATACATGTGCACGGGGCTGCCTCTGGGGTCGGTAATTTAGGGATGTGCTGTGTTCCTTGGAATAAGCTTTCTGAAATTCTCCAATCACCCTCCTCCTTCCCCAACACACTGCAGCTCGGCCCCCCTCTCTCCCTTCTTCATTAATCTGTGCTCTATTCTCTCATTCCCTGTACTTTCATGCGACTGCTAACTGAGCCCGATTGCCCTGATTGCGTTTTGACTCAGTTGGATTTGTCAATAACTCCTGCCTTAGGTCCATGGGGATGTTTGTACCAGTAACTCGATCTTCAGTGCAAATTGATCGACCTAACTAGAGCATATAATTTTTGAAGCAATGAGATCATGGTAAGTAGTGGTCTACATCCATGTCAACGCAAGCTCGAGGAACAGCATCTCATTTACCGATTAGGCACACTACAGCCTGCCGGACTGAACATAGAGTTCAATAATTTCAGAGCATGACGGGGCCCCCATTGTACGTTTATTTTTTGTTATTTTTTCTTTGTTTACATTTTTTTACATTTTTTTTGTATGTTTGTTTTATTTCATCTTAGTTTGTTCAGTTTGCTTACCCACTGCTTTTTCATGTTTGTACTTGCCGCTGTTCAATCGCCTGTCCGTTAACACCCTATCTGTACTAATGTTTTGCCTTTCAACACACCCTTAACATATTGTTTGCCTTTGTCCCATGACCTTCTGGTCAGCTAATCTGTGGCCTTGTCCCATCCACACCTTCCTCTTCGAAATTTCTTCCCACACCCCCTCTTTACTTATTTATAACTTTTGACATTTCTAATATTTGCCAGTTCCGAAGAAGGGTCACTGATCCGAAACATTCACTCTGCTTCTCTCTCCACAGATGCTGACCATTTCCAGCATTTCTTGTTTTTATTTCAGCCTACACCCATGTTCTGCCTTTACCCCATATTCCTGAATAACATTGGTTATCAAAAATCCATCAGTTTCTCATTTTAAATTAACAATTGATTTAACATCAATTTCTGTTTCTAGAAGACAGTTCCAAACCTCTAACACCCTTTGAATGAAGAAGTGTTTACTAATTTCACTCCTGCCAGATCTGACTCTCATTTCTTGAATGGTATCCACTTGTCCTCGATGACTCAACCAGCAGACATAGTTTATACCTGTCAATGCTATCTGTAACCCATTTATATCATGAAATCTTCGTTGAAATCACCCCCTAGTCTTCTACATTCCAGGGTATACACAATAATTTGTGCAATTTCTCCTAGTATGTCGCTGGATCAAAACCCTGGAACTTACTCCATAACAGCATTGTGGTGAATCTGCACCAGATGGACAGCAGCAATTCAAGAAGGCAGTTCACCACGACCTTTTCTAGGGCAGTTAGGGATGGGCAACAAATAGTTGCCTCACCAGCAACGTCCACCTCCCATGAAAGAATAAAGGAAAGTGCTTGAAGTACACATAGGTAGGAAAGGGGTTGAGGTCATGAAATCAGATTTTACGGAGCGAGGGAGAAGATTAAAAAGCAGGTTCTCAAAAGCAGTAATCTCAGGATTGCTCCCAGTCTCACGTGCGAGGGGGCATAGGAATAGAAGAAATGAGTGATTGAACACGGGACTGGGGAACAGGTGCAGGAGGGAAGGCACCAGATTTCTAAGGCATTGGGATCAGTTCTGGGGCAGATGGGACCTGTAGAAGATGGACGGTTGCATCTCAGCAGGACTAGGACTAATATCCTCGCAGGGAGATTTGTTACTGCTTTTGGGGAGGGTGTAAACTAGATTGGAAGTGGGACGGGAACCTGAGAGTGAGCTCAGATTGGAGGGAAACGAAACTGGTAACTTGTTAGGGGTGTGGAAACCAGGAGAAAATATTGTAGAGTAATATCACGGTGAACAGAATACTGGGGAGATAGAAAACACTAGAGTAGGGAATGGGTTAATTAGTAACGTTATTAGGTGGGGACAGAGTAAGAGAGAAAGCAATACAGTCTAAATCAGGGTTAATGTGCATGTATGTGATGCACGGAGTGAAGTGCAGATGCAGATTGCCATGTGGCAATATGATGTTGTGGCTATAACAGAGACTTGGCTCAAAGAAGGGCAGGACTGTGTGTTACATATTCCTGGATTGAAGGTGTTCAGGAAAGATAGGAAAGGGAAGAAAATGGGAGGGGTGGTGGTATAGATGAGAGCACTGCAGTGCTGGATAAAAAGGATGTCCAATAGGGGTGGGGGACATAATAAATTTGGCTAGAGCTAAGGTAATCAAAAGGTGCAGTTACATTCTCGGTGTTGTCTTTCAACCTCCAGCTTGTGGAAAGGACAAGGAGGAACAAATTTGCAAGGAAATTACAGAGGTGTAAAAATTATAGGTTAGTTATAATGGGGGAATTTAATTATCCATGCATAGACTGAGATAATAGTGGGGTAAAGGGCAGTGAGGGGCAAGAGTACCTAGAGTGTGTTCAGGAAAAATTTCGACAACCGTATGCTGCTAGTCCAATGAGAAAGGAGGCACTGCTGGACCTGATTCTTGGGAATGAGATGGGCCAGGTATCAGTGGGACAGCATTTAGGGGACAGTGATCATTGGATAATAAGTTTTAGGCAAACTATGGAAAAGGACAAAGAACAATCCAGAGTAAGTATAATTAACGGGGGGAAAGCTGACTCCAATGGGATAGGTGTTGTGATGAAAGGTCACAGACCTGAAACGTTAACTCTGTTTCTCTCTCCACAGATGCTGCCTGACCTGCTGAGTATTTCCAGCACTTACTGTTCTTATTTCAGTGGGATAAGAATGGAGCTGGGCAAATAAAATGGAATATAAAGTTGCCAGGAAAACTGGTAACTGAACAGTGGGCTATATTTAAAGAAGAAATAGTTTGGGCAGAGTTAAGGTATGTTCCCTCAAAAGGCAAAGGCAGGGCAAACTAATGCAGAGCTCCCTGCATGACAAAAGAGGTAGAGATTGAGGTAAAGAAGAAAAAATGTGTTTGTGAAAGATGCTCTGTAGAAAATACTGTTGAGAACCAGGCTGGATATAAAAAGTCCGGAGGGGAAGTCAACAAAAAGTAAGAGATGCCAAGAGAGACCATAAAGAGATCGGAAGCAAGCATTAAAGGAAATCCCAAAGTGTAAAGTTCAGCTTCAAGAAACAGGATCACTTTCAATTCACTGCTGCATAGTTTGGAAATGCAAAAATTCACAGCAGGCGCCTCCTTTCTGGCTTGCTGGATTTATTCACAACCCTCAGCTGGACAAGTGTCTTGGTGATGCTTCTTTCTGGGTCTCTCTTCCAACCACCGCCCACCCCCACAACACCACCACCCCACCCTGCCCCGCCCCCTCCCTCTCTCTCGGGCTGCATTTGTAAGATAAAATGTTTGTCACTTCATATTTGGTCGGGGATGGTTTGGTCCCACCCAATGGTGCTCACACAATAGCCAAGGATAATAATAACCCAGTTATGATTATTCCACTCCATGCCTTTTTTGTTTCAGTAGAATCCATCAAATTCAGGAATGTTTCAATTTGGGTGCAATTGACACCTCTCAAGCTAGTTAGGCATTCTTTGTTCTGAACGGACATTGTGACAATGTTCGAATACATATGTGGCCATCTTTTGTAGCATTGTCAATGTATTTTTAAAAGAAAAGTTCATTTTTATGACTCTTCATTTTGAGTCTGTATTTTTTTCATACTCACATTTCTTGTAATTGCCAAACCTCCCCCAAAAGCGGAAAAATTTAATTTCTCACTTTTTATTTCCTTCAATTTTTTAAAAGAAAGAAATAAAGAAGATATTGGTCACACCACGACACACATTAATTCACATCGTAATCTGACAAATGCTACAGCTGACATCGCCTGTAACAGGTATTTTTGTTCAAGTTTCATCATCCTTCCTTTGAATGAAGTGCAAACAAAAATGCAGTTCTTTTTGTTACGTGTTGTCAGATGGGTATGTAGTTCATCTATCATTGGTTTGCTGTACTTTGGGAACGTTAATTTCAAAAAGCATTTGGTTGCTGGTGAAGCTTGTATTATGCAAGTTACTGCATTGTTCTTGGTTGGTGTCAAGTTTTGCTGACTGTACAGGATTGAACCCTTTAACTTCTGCTTCCACAACACAAAGCTTTGACAATTCAGATTCTGGCATATTGAGAAATCCTATCTTTAGGGTAATAGCTGGTGATAAATTGTTTTAGCCCCTGTGAAGTATCTGGGATTTCCTCCTGCCCCTTGTTCTTGCTGAGTTCTGAATCTAATTTGTTGGGTTTGATTGGCTTTGGATTTACAACCTGATCGTTTGATTCTTTAGTGGGTAGATCCATATTGACCTCACTTTTAGTTTTCTTGTGTTTTACACAATTGCTACTTAACTTAACACATTTTGCCTCCCTTATCCTTTTACTTCAGGGGTGGGTTTTACCTAATCCACCCCATTTACTCTGGAATATTTCTGCTTGCAACCAACTGGACAGACCCACCAGAGGTGGCGATACAGTGGTATACAGTCGGAAGGAAGTTACCCTAGGAGTCCTCTATATTGCCTACAGACCCCATGAAGTCTTATGGCATCAGATAAAACATGGGGAAGGAAGCGTCCTGCTGATTAACACCTACCACCCTACACCGCTCCCCCCCCCCCACCCCTTACCTGATTGCTCCTACCCCTCCATGTTGAACACCACATGGAAGAAGTACTGAGGGTGGCAAGGTCACAGAGTTCCTTCTTTTAAGAGACTGGTCTGATTTTCCTTCCCGACTCTCCTTTTCTCTCGAAACCATTGCTGCATCATCTGTATCCCTTCTGTCTCTGCCTAGTCTGTAAATATTACTAAACCCAAATTTATTCTGAATTAGGGATTTTTGTGCGAACTCCTAATCATCAGCCATTGTTGCTGCTTCTCTTACTTGTTTAACTCTTTGTTCTTCAATGTGGATCCTTACAAAAACTGGAGTGTTGTTTTAAAATTCTTCAGCAACGTCACTTCTCTCGAATTTTCATATGAGGTTTCAAGCTTGAGAGATCATATGAAGCGATTGAAAGACATATCCCTAATTCTTTTGAGTTCAAAGTATGTATGTGCAGGTCTTTTCCTGGTGTTTCTGAATTTCTGTCTATATGCTTCAGTACTAGTTCATCTGTATTTAGAATTGCAGTTTTAGTTTGTTCATAGTCAGAAGAATTCTCTTCTAATAACAGGGAAAAAGCTTCACCCGTCCTACCCATGAACTCGCCTTGTAAGAGCCCAATGTTTTCTAGGCCATTTTATGCCGGTAGCTATTTTCTCAAAAGAGATAAAATATGACTCAAGCTCCTCCTCATTAAATTTTGGCCCTAACTATGGGTGTCTCAGTACATCAAAGTTTTGCTTTGAATTGGGAATTATGTTTGAGTGGCTGGTTGCATTTTCACCTTGCTCTCATAGCCTCTTCAACTAAACTGTTTTGCCTCTCTTTCCCTTTTTCTTTCTGAAAGTTCTCTTTTCTCTTTTCAACTGCAACTGCATCTCCTGTCATTCAACTGTATTTTAGCTGGAATATCCTTTCAGTTTCACATTCCATGATTTCTTCTTCTGTCTCGGTGGTAATTTGAAAATGGTTGACGAGCCTTTTCATCAATTTAGGGTTCTTTGCTCTTTGTTTGAAAGTGATTCCCATCTCTGTAGCTAAGCATTTTAAATTTTGAATACTTAATTTATTTAACTTACAATGGAATATACCTCCCTGTTCTATAAACTCCTTAGCATTAAATGTGACCATCTCTTCTGTGTCTCGCACCGTAGAGAAGAAACATAAGAATACATGAAAACCTGTTTGTTTACTTTACCACAATCTTAGAGGTCAAATTTCCTCTTGGTTTCCAAATTTCTCGCTTGTCTGAAGTGCAGATCCTGATATCAAGCCCCCAACTTGTTATGGCCACGTGGTGAGGGTTTCTGGGTGGTTCCCACTGTTCAACTCCCAATTGATCGTGACCAATGTTGTTTGTTATGAGGGTTTAACTTATTTGTGTTTTCTTTGTCATAAACAGACAATGTCAGGTTTTCTTGTAGGTTTAAAATAGAAACATTTAATATTTATTGAGCTATGCACCATAATTCAAAACTGTCGCAACAGCAGTTCACATTAATTCATGCACGTGCACAAACACACACACACACAAAGCGCCAGCTAGAGATGTAAAGGGGTAAGTGGTTTTCAACTGAGGTATGGTTTCGGGGTTCACAGTAAATCTGTTAAATTCTCTGGGAAGTCAAGATCTTGTTGGAAGCAGGCCTGTCTCTCTTGGTGCAAAGCTCAGTTTGAAGACAGAGGATCAGTTTCAACTGACTGCTGCATAAGTTGGAAATGTAGAATTCACAGCAGGGTGCTTCCCTTCTGGTTTGCTAGATTTTCTCCCAGCCCTTAGTTGGACAAGCTTCTTGGTGGTGGTTCTTTATGGGTCTCTCTCTCTCTCTCTCTCTCTCTCTCGCACTCACTTGCTCTCTCGGGCTGACTTTTTAAGTTAAAAGTTTGTCACATTGTAATTTGGTAAGAGATGGTTTGGTCTCCCGCACCATGTTAAGCACACAATGGCCCAGGGTGAGAATAAGCAGTTATGATGTTTCCACTACATACCTTACATGTTTCAGTAGAACCCATTCAATTCAGGAATTTTTTTCAGGTTGTAACTGCTACTTACTTAGCCATCCTTTGTTCTAAACAGACTGTGTGTTAATGTTTGAATACGCATGTGGCCTTCGTTAGTAGCATTGTGCATTTTTTTAAAAAAGAGAATAGTCCATTTTTAGAGCTCTTCAGTTTGAGTTTGTATTTTTCATGGTCAAACCTCTCCTCAGCGTGACACTGGCAAAACTAAATCACTCCAGACTTCCCCTCATGAAGTTTCATCTGTCATTTGTCCACCCATTCCAGCAGCTTGTCTATGTCCTCTTGAAGTCTATCACTGTCCTTTTCATAGTTCGTAATGCTTCCAAGTTATGTGGCATCCGCAAATTTTGAACTTGTGCCCTGTAGACCGAAGTCTAGATCATTAATATCTGCCAAGAAAAGTAGGGTACTCACACCAATCTCTGGTGAGCCACACTATATACATTCCTCAACTCCGAAAACAATCATCCACCACTTCGCTCTGTGCAGTGACACCAAACTGCCCCTTTTATCCTATGGGGACTACCTTTGCTAAAAAGCATGAATGTGGCACTTCATCAAATGTCTTTTGGAATTCGATGCACACCACACCAACCGCATTACCCTCATCAACCCTTTCCGTTACCTCACCAAAATCTCAAGCAACTTAATTAAATGTGATTTGCCCTGACTAAATAAATGCTGGCATGCCTTAATTAATCCACATGTGTACAAGTGATTGTTAATTATGTGCAGAATTATCATTTCTAAAAGCTGTCCCATCATCGAGGTTAAACTGACTGTCCTTTATTTGATGGGCTTATCCCATCATTTGCAATTCTCCAGACCTCTGGCACGATTACTTTATCTAATGGACTGCAAAAGCTTCTACAGGTATGTAAAAAGGAAACGTTTGGCTCAGACAAATGTGGGTCCATTACAGGCAGTTTCAGGAAAATTTCTTCTTTGGCCTCCTTATCTCGAGAGACAATGGATAAGCGCCTGGAGGTGGTCAATGGTTTGTGAAGCAGCGCCTGGAGTGGCTATAAAGGCCAATTCTAGAGTGACCGGCTCTTCCACAGGTGCTGCAGAGAAATTTGTTTGTCGGGGCTGTTACACAGTTGGCTCTCCCCTTTATCCTCTGTCTTTTTTCCTGCCAACTACTAAGTCTCTTCGACTCGCCACACTTCAGCCCCGTCTTTATGGCTGCCCGCCAGCTCTGGCGAACGCTGGCAACTGACTCCCATGACTTGTGATCAATGTCACAGGATTTCACGTCGCGTTTGCAGACGTCTTTAAAGCGGAGACATGGACTGCCGGTGGGTCTGATACCAGTGGCGAGCTCACTGTACAATGTGTCTTTGGGGATCCTGCCATCTTCCATGCGGCTCACATGGCAGGCCATCTCAAGCGCTGCTGGCTCAGTAGGGTGTATATGCTGGGGATGTTGGCCGCCTCGAAGACTTCTGTGTTGGAGATACATTCCTGCCACCTGATGCCAAAGATTCTCCGGAGGCAGGGAAGATGGAATGAATTGAGACATCGCTCTTGGCTGACATACGTTGTCCAGGCCTCGCTGCCAGAGAGCAAGGTACTGAGGACACAGGCTTGATACACTCGGACTTTTGTGTTCCGTGTCAGTGCGCCATTTTCCCACACTCTCTTGGCCAGTCTGGACATAGCAGTGGAAGCCTTTCCCATGCGCTTGTTGATTTCTGCATCTAGAGACAGGTTACTGGTGATAGTTGAGCCTAGGTAGGTGAACTCTTGAACCACTTCCAGAGTGTGGTCGCCAATATTGATGGATGGAGCATTTCTGACATCCTGCCCCATGATGTTCGTTTTCTTGAGGCTGATGGTTAGGCCAAATTCATTGCAGGCAGCCGCAAACCTGTCGATGAGACTCTGCAGGCACTCTTCAGTGTGAGATGTTAAAGCAGCATCGTCAGCAAAGAGGAATTCCCTGATGAGGACTTTCCATACTTTGGACTTTGCTCTTAGACGGGCAAGGTTGAACAACCTGCCTCCTGATCTTGTGTGGAGGAAAATTCCTTCTTCAGAGGACTTGAACGCATGTGAAAGCAGCAGGGAGAAGAAAATCCCAAAAAGTGTGGGTGCGAGAACACAACCCTGTTTCACGCCACTCAGGATAGGAAAGGGGTCTGATGAGGAGCCAGCATGTTGAATTGTGCCTTTCATATTGTCATGGAATGAGGTGATGATACTTAATAGCTTTGGTGGGCATCCAATCTTTTCTAGTAGTCTGAAGAGACCACGTCTGCTGACGAGATCAAAGGCTTTGGTGAGATCAATGAAAGCAATGTAGAGGGGCGTCTGTTGTTCACGGCATTTCTCCTGTATCTGACGAACAGAGAACAGCATGTCAACGGTCGATCTCTCTGCACGAAAGCCACACTGTGCCTCAGGGTAGACGTGCTCGGCCAGCTTCTGGAGCCTGTTCAGAGCGACTCGAGCAAAGACTTTCCCCACTATGCTGAGCAGGGAGATTCCATGGTAGTTGTTGCAGTCACCGCGGTCACCTTTGTTTTTATAGAGGGTGATGATATTGGCATCGCGCATGTCTTGGGGTACTGCTCCCTCGTCCCAGCACAGGCAAAGCAGTTCATGTAGTGCTGAGAGTATAGCAGGCTTGGCACTCTTGATTATTTCAGGGGTAATGCTGTCCTTCCCAGGGGCTTTTCCGCTGGCTAGAGAATCAATGGCATCACTGAGTTCCGATTTGGTTGGCTGTATGTCCAGCTCATCCATGACTGGTAGAGGCTGGGCTGCATTGAGGGCAGTCTCAGTGACAACGTTCTTCCTGGAGTACAGTTCTAGGTAGTGCTCAACCCAGCGGTCCATTTGTTTGCGTTGGTCAGTGATTATGTCCCCTGATTTAGATTTGAGGGCGGGCGATCTTCTTGATGGTTGGCCCAAGAGCTGTCTTAATGCCA